>NC_056734.1:981111896-981298999 GCF_019279795.1 Protopterus annectens | reverse complement strand
TGTTCTTAATGGGGTTGCCTGGGCGGACGTTATCTGAAAACCAAATTTCGCCATGGATGCAATAGGTACCTTCTTTTTCGGAGGATTGGCCCCATGCCTCTGGGGATTTCTGTTCATATGTCCTGCATTTCATGGACACTTGTGATCAACCTTAAACATGCTGGTGGTGCATATGTCTAGCTGTGCCGTAGTCACGGCGGTTACTCCTTCAGGGTCGCTTGATCGCAGCTGGTAGATATTGCGTACGGATCAATTTTTGGGGTCCTACAATGGACACCAATGTGCATATGTAAAGTGTAGAACTTGTTGGACTGTGTCCATCAGGCCAGTGGTTTTGACTGCTGCTGTATGTTCCCCAATCGCGGATGTCTGTTTGACTACCCATATTATGTAGTGCTACGAAAACCAGGTTTTTCAAAACTGAAACCAAATAGTGTACATCCAAAGATGCAGGTTAGCAACTGCTTTAAATAATCCTCAGAAGTCACAATAGGAAATATCCGCCACTGTATTGTCAAAATAACACCACCATAACATGTAGATCCTATTAATTCATTGAAGGATGTTCTTTATAAGTGGGAACGCCATAGTTTAACCATCCTATGACCTTCCTAGTTGACGTTATTGGTGTGCCATTAGTATGTGTTCCACAGGTCGCCCATTTGTTCCGCAGTATGGCAGCGAGTGATCCCCATTTTGGTGCTGGCAGATTGAGTGCTGTGTATGCCGGTATTCGCACGGCGGTCTGACTTTGTATGGGGAGTGTCTACTGTAGTCCCTATCTGTATTTCCTGTGTTATGCCTTACTGCAGCTGTGTAATTCCACCAGGTTTGCAGTTATGGGTGCCATCTTGGTCGTGCACTTGTCCATCCATGGGAATTGCCTACTGGACACTGGTATAGGGCTGTACACATTTCACACCTGCATTTAGCATTATCCGGTGGATGCTTTGCATTATTAGTGGGGAGTAAGGCATATGCTATACCCACATCCCTCCCACGGGGTGGGACAACGGATTATCTGCCAAACAACACCGAGCCCCATTTCTGCATACCCAGGATCCCATGGCTGCAACCCTCGACGGTACCCATTACACATCCTTCATGTGTGCGGGACTGGGATGTGGACGCACTTCTATGGACTTGACAATCTGGGGATTTCTGTTCATATGTCCTGCATTTCATGGACACTTGTGATCAACCTTAAACATGCTGGTGATGCATATGTCTAGCTGTGCCGTAGTCACGGCTGTCAGTTCTTCTGGGTCGATCGCAGCTGGTAGATATTGCGTACGGATCAATTTTTGGGGTCCTACAATGGACAACAATGTGCATATGTAAAGTGTAGAACTTGTTGGACTGTGTCCATCTGGCCAGTGGTTTTGACTGCTGCTGTATGTTCCCCAATCGCGGATGTCTGTTTGACTACCCATATTATGTAGTGCTACGAAAACCAGGTTTTTCTAAAATGAACCCAAATGGTGTAAATCCAATGATGCAGGTTAGCAACTGCTTTAACTAATCCTCAGAAGTCCCAATAGGAAATATCCGCCACTGTATTGTCAAAATAACACAACCAAAACATGTAGATCCTATTAATTCATTGAAGGATGTTCTTTATAAGTGGGAACGCCATAGTTTAACCATCCTATGACCTTCCTAGTTGACGTTGTAGGTGTGCCATTAGTATGTGTTCCACAGGTCGCCCATTTGTTCCGCAGTATGGCAGCGAGTAATCCCCATTTTGTTGCTGGCAGATTGAGTGCTGTGCACGCCGGTATTCGCACGGCGGTCTGACTTTGTATGGGGAGTGTCTACTGTAGTCCCTATCTGTATTTCCTGTGTTATGCCTTACTGCAGCTGTGTAATTCCACTGGGTTTGCAGTTATGGGTGCCATCTTGGTCGTACGCTTGTCCATCCATGGGAATTGTCTACTGGACACTGGTATAGGGCTGTACACATTTCACACCTGCATTTAGCATTATCCGGAGGATGCTTTGCATTATTAGTGGGGAGTAAGGCATGTGCTATACCCACATCCCTCCCACGGGGCGGGACAACGGATTATCTGCCAAACAACACCGAGCCCCATTTCTGCATACCCAGGATCCCATGGCTGCAACACTCGACGGTACCCATTACACATCCTTCAGGTGTGCGGGACTGGGATGTGGACGCACCTATATGGACTCGTCAATCTGGGGATTTCTGTTCATATGTCCTGCATTTCATGGACACTTGTCATCAACCTTAAACACGCTGGTGGTGCATATGTCTAGCTGTGCCGTAGTCACGGCTGTCGCTTCTTCTGGTAGTACGATAGCAGCTGGATGGTATTCCGTACGGATCAATTTTTGGGTCCTACAATGGACACCAATGTGCATATGTAAAGTGTAGAACTTGTTGGACTGTGTCCATCTGGCCAGTGGTTTTGACTGCTGCTGTATGTTCCCCAATCGCGGATGTCTGTTTGACTACCCATATTATGTAGTGCTACGAAAACCAGGTTTTTCTAAAATGAACCCAAATGGTGTAAATCCAATGATGCAGGTTAGCAACTGCTTTAACTAATCTTTAGAAGTCACAATAGGAAATATCCGCCACTGTATTGTCAAAATAACACCACCAAAACATGTAGATCCTATTAATTCATTGAAGGATGTTCTTTATTAGTGGGAACGCCATAGTTTAACCATCCTATGACCTTCCTAGTTGACGTTGTTGGTGTGCCATTAGTATGTGTTCCACAGGTCGCCCATTTGTTCCGCAGTATGGAAGCGAGTAATCCCCATTTTGTTGCTGGCAGATTGAGTGCTGTGTACGCCGGTATTTGCACGGCGGTCTGACTTTGTATGGGGAGTGTCTACTGTAGTCCCTATCTGTATTTCCTGTGTTATGCCTTACTGCAGCTGTGTAATTCCACCGGGTTTGCAGTTATGGGTGCCATCTTGGTCGTACGCTTGTCCATCCATGGGAATTGTGTACTGGACACTGGTATAGGGCTGTACACATTTCACACCTGCATTTAGCATTCTCCGGTGGATGCTTTGCATTATTAGTGGGGAGTAAGGCATGTGCTATACCCACATCCCTCCCACGGGGCGGGACAACGGATTATTTGCCAAACAACACCGAGCCCCATTTCTGCATACCCAGGATCCCATGGCTGCAACCCTTGACGGTACCCATTACACATCCTTCAGGTGTGCGGGACTGGGATGTGGATGCACCTCTATGGACTCGTCAATCTGGGGATTTCTGTTCATATGTCCTGCATTTCATGGACACTTGTCATCAACCTTAAACATGCTGGTGGTGCATATGTCTAGCTGTGCCGTAGTCACGGCTGTTCACTCCTTCAGGGTCGCTCGATCGCAGCTGGTAGATGTGGCGTACGGATCAATTTTTGGGGTCCTACAATGGACACCAATGTGCATATGTAAAGTGTAGAACTTGTTGGACTGTGTCCATCTGGCCAGTTGTTTTGACTGCTGCTGTATGTTCCCCAATCGCGGATGTCTGTTTGACTACACATATTATGTAGTGCTACGAAAACCAGGTTTTTCTGAAATGAGCCCAAATGCTGTAAATCCAATGATGCAGGTTAGCAACTGGTTTAAATAATCCTCAGAAGTCCCAATGGGAAATATCCGCCACTGTATTGTCAAAACTAACACCACCAAAACATGTAGATCCTACTAATTCATTGAAGGATGTTCTTTATAAGTGGGAACGTCATAGTTTAACCATCCTATGACCTTCCTAGTTGACGTTGTTGGTGTGCCATTAGTATGTGTTCCACAGGTCGCCCATTTGTTCCGCAGTATGGAAGTGAGTGATCCCCATTTTCTTGCTGGCAGATTGGGTGCTGTGTACGCCGGTATTCGCACGGCGGTCTGACTTTGTATGGGGAGTGTCTACTGTAGTCCCTATCTGTATTCCCTGTGTTATGCCTTACTGCAGCTGTGTAATTCCACCAGGTTTGCAGTTATGGGTGCCATCTTGGTCGTACGCTTGTCCATCCTTGGGAATTGCCTACTGGACACTGGTATAGGGCTGTACACATTTCACACCTGCATTTAGCATTATCCGGTGGATGCTTTGCATTATTAGTGGGGAGTAAGGCATGTGCTACACCCACATCCCTCCCACGGGGCGGGACAACGGATTATCTGCCAAACAACACCGAGACCCATTTCTGCATACCCAGGATCCCATGGCTGCAACACTCGACGGTACCCATTACACATCCTTCATGTGTGCGGGACTGGGATGTGGACGCACTTCTATGGACTCGAAAACCTGGGGATTTCTGTTCATATGTCCTGCATTTCATGGACACTTGTCATCAACCTTAAACACGCTGGTGGTGCATATGTCTAGCTGTGCCGTAGTCACGGCTGTCGCTTCTTCTGGTAGAACGATAACAGCTGTATGATATTCCGTACGGATCAATTTTTGGGTCCTACAATGGACACCAATGTGCATATGTAAAGTGTAGAACTTGTTGGACTGTGTCCATCTGGCCAGTGGTTTTGATTGCTGCTGTATGTTCCCCAATCGCGGATGTCTGTTTGACTACCCATATTGTGTAGTGCTACGAAATCCAAGTTTTTCAAAACTGAAACCAAATGGTGTACATCCAAAGATGCAGGTTAGCAACTGCTTTAAATAATCCTCAGAAGTCACAATAGGAAATATCCGCCACTGTATTGTCAAAATAACACCACCATAACATGTAGATCCTATTAATTCATTGAAGGATGTTCTTTATAAGTGGGAACACCATAGTTTAACCATCTTATTACCTTCCTAGTTGACGTTGTTGGTGTGCCATTAGTATGTGTTCCACAGGTCGCCCATTTGTTCCGCAGTATGGAAGCGAGTGATCCCCATTTTCTTGCTGGCAGATTGAGTGCTGTGTACGCCGGTATTCGCATGGCGGTCTGACTTTGTATGGGGAGTGTCTACTGTAGTCCCTATCTGTATTTCCTGTGTTATGCCTTACTGCAGCTGTGTAATTCCACCAGGTTTGCAGTTATGGGTGCCATCTTGGTCGCACGCTTGTCCATCCATGGGAATTGCCTACTGGACACTGGTATAGGGCTGTACACATTTCACACCTGCATTTAGCATTATCCGGTGGATGCTTTGCATTATTAGTGGGGAGTAAGGCATGTGCTACACCCACATCCCTCCCACGGGGCGGAACAACGGATTATCTGCCAAACAACACCGAGCCCCATTTCTGCATACCCAGGATCCCATGGCTGCAACACTCGACGGTACCCATTACACATCCTTCATGTGTGCGGGACTGGGATGTGGACGCACTTCTATGGACTCGACAATCTGGGGATTTCTGTTCATATGTCCTGCATTTCATGGACACTTGTCATCAACCTTAAACACGCTGGTGGTGCATATGTCTAGCTGTGCCGTAGTCACGGCTGTCACTTCTTCTGGTCGAACGATAACAGCTGTATGATATTCCGTACGGATCAATTTTTGGGTCCTACAATGGACACCAATGTGCATATGTAAAGTGTAGAACTTGTTGGACTGTGTCCATCTGGCCAGTGGTTTTGACTGACCTTCCTAGTTGACGTTGTTGGTGTGCCATTAGTATGTGTTCCACAGGTCGCCCATTTGTTCCGCAGTATGGCAGCGAGTGATCCCCATTTTGGTGCTGGCAGATTGAGTGCTGTGTACGCCGGTATTCGCACGGCGGTCTGACTTTGTATGGGGAGTGTCTACTGTAGTCCCTATCTGTATTTCCTGTGTTATGCCTTACTGCAGCTGTGTAATTCCACCAGGTTTGCAGTTATGGGTGCCATCTTGGTCGTACGCTTGTCCATCCATGCTAATTGCCTACTGGACACTGGTATAGGGCTGTACACATTTCACACCTGCATTTAGCATTATCCGGTGGATGCTTTGCATTATTAGTGGGGAGTAAGGCCTGTGCTATATCCACATCCCTCCCACGGGGCAGGACAATGGATTATCTGCCAAACAACACCGAGCCCCATGTCTGCATACCCAGGATCCCATGGCTGCAACCCTCGACGGTACCCATTACACATCCTTCATGTGTGCGGGACTGGGATGTGGACGCACTTCTATGGACTCGACAATCTGGGGATTTCTGTTCATATGTCCTTTATTTCATGGACACTTGTCATCAACCTTAAACACGCTGGTGGTGCATATGTCTAGCTGTGCCGTAGTCACGGCTGTCGCTTCTTCTGGGTGGAACGGTAGCAGCTGGATGATATTGCGTACGGATCAATTTTTGGGTCCTACAATGGACACCAATGTGCATATGTAAAGTGTAGAACTTGTTGGACTGTGTCCATCTGGCCAGTGGTTTTGACTGCTGCTGTATGTTCCCCAATCGCGGATGTCTTTTTGACTACCCATATTATGTAGTGCTACGAAAACCAGGTTTTTCAAAACTGAAACCAAATGGTGTACATCCAAAGATGCAGGTTAGCAACTGCTTTAAATAATCCTCAGAAGTCCCAATAGGAAAGAATTGCCACTTTATTGTCAAAATAACACCACCAAAACAAGTAGATCACGAGCACTTTCGTCCGGTCTTACCGGGCATTTTCAAGTGTAAGTAGCTAAAACAATAACTAAATAAATGATAATAAATAATTTAATAATAAAAATAATTATATGTTATTTGGACAATAGCTTCTGCTATTGGCATACAATGCTGTGGGTGGTGCCGGTTACCATACATATGGCTTTCCCAAAAGCCGACTTCACACTTCTAAACACTAGTGTGGTCTCCTTTAAGGCCCCTGAGCCAGTGGTAAACATTACTCAAGCCATTGAATCACTTACATATGCCTTCTACCAGCACCCACAGGACTGCATGGATCAGGCAATCCCTTACACAACTGTGAGTCTTTGTACCAATGCCAAGCATCCAGTCTGGTGTACCCCAGCCATACACAAGCTCTACAATGAAAGGAGGTAGCTACTACAAAACAGAGCAGAATCCTTGTAAGGTATGACACCCTTGCTCATTATATGTGAAGAACTACAAGCTCTCATGACATCATCCAGGGCAAATCCGACAGATATATCACCAAGGACTCGACAGACAATCATACGGCCTTCTTTAGCTATGTTGGACACCTGGGAGGACACTCCCAGATATGCTCGGACTGGGTTCAGAATGATGTGAAGTTTACTGAAGATACACACATTGCCAACATACTGGCTGACAGGTTCGGTGCAAACATCTCCCCCCCCTCCCCCCCACATGGAGAGATGTCTGTACCAGAGGATTGTGGCCCCCGTAACTTCTGTAATGCACAGGTGGGACATGCTCTCTCCAAGGCAGTGAACACAGCATCCATGGGACCAGATGGTGTCCCGGTTGTGTACTCCACGAACTCATTGAGGAATTAGACCCACAGTTAGGACAGCTGTTTAATCTTAGCCTCACCTCAGGTAACGTACCCAAGTTGTGGCACACGGCGACTGTAGTCCCACTTCACAGGGGTAGTGCCTCCACTGACCCTGGTAATTACCGTCCCATTAGCTTGACAAGCCTTATCTGCAAAGCCATGGGGAAGGATCATAATGGAACTCATAGATGACGACATAGGGGACTTGCATACTTTGCATCCAACCCAGTTTGGCTTGGTCAAAGGCAGATCATGCGTTTAAAACTTGGTTGACATTTTAGGAACAGTCACTGAGGCCATTGATGAGGGTCAGGCAGTCCATACAGCCTACCTCGACCTGGCAAATGCCTTCAACACAATACCCCCCTCAGGTATCATTGATAAACCCATCGGCTTGGATGTGAACCCGTACATCACAGGATGGGTTGCAAACTGGCTAGGTGACACAACCCACACGGTCATAGTTGCTGGCACCATGTCAGACTCACAGCCGGTCACAGGCAGTGTCCCACAGGGCTCAGTCCTGGGTCCACTCTTTTTCTGCATCTACATTTCCAAAGTACAAGCAAACACAGGGGGGGGTTATGGCTGACAATGTTTGCAGATGACTGCGAACTGGGTGCCATAGTGGGACGGACATCTGACACAGATATCCTTCAGAAGGGCCTCACAGATATGGATATCTGGTGCCAGGGACATGGCCTACAGCTAAATGTCGGGCAATGCATAGTCATACCCTTCGGGAAGAACATGGTTACCCCTAGCTGCCATATAGGTGGCAATACACTGAGCACAGAGGGAGTTACCAGGGATCTGGGGACCCAGGTTGTCAGTTACCATTCGTTCGACACACACGTTGCTAACGTAGTTAGGTAGACCTTCTACATTGCACACCTGATCGTGCAGGGATTCACATCTAGATCAGGGGAGGTCATCATCTCCTTGTACTCATCACTCATTAGACCTATGATTGAGTACATTGCCCCGTTCAGAAGGTATCTGACCCGACACCTGCAGCAGCTGGGAAGGCCCCATAGGTTCATCGTCAAACGGATGCAAGGTGTCAGGAATTTGTGTTATGCTGCCCGACTGAAAGGACTCCTGCTCCATTCAGTCATATACCACTTGCTCAGTGGTGACCTGTGCCTGACATACAAGGCCATGTCGACCCATATTTGATGACTATGCTTCACCTAATGGATCTACATCCCTCAGAACCACAGGGGCAGGTGACGTGAACCTTGACACGGTCATTAATAGAATGTATTGGAGGGACAGATTCATCACCCAGACACTCACTATGCTGTGGAACAACATCCCAGTACATGTGAGGCAGAGCACCTCGCTGGCCTTGTTCGAGGGGGATCTTGACCAATGGATGGGGGATTGCAGATATACCCCAGGGATTACTTCATTGTCACTGCTCGACAGAGGTACAGCAATATAATAGGCATTGTTATCTTCAGACTGGAGGGTTGGCAAAGGCAACATAACTATGGGCTAGGGTTATAGCTGCCCATGGGCAGATAGCCTACTATGTACCTATGGACCTATGAACCTATGTTCATAGTTTGTCCCATTCACACTTGTCTATCCCCTATCCTCATTCGTATGTGTATATTTCTGTGGCACATGATTGAACTATGTATTACCTGCAGGTATGCTGTGTACAGTGCACATACGTCACGGTTGATTACAGTGTATCTGTGTACCTACCTCTGTGATACTGAGGACTACCACACATCCTTCACAGCATTACATGCATATGTCCATACTATTATTCGTTGGCCTGTGGGGGGTTGTTAGGGCAACGGTTACACGTGTCCCTGTTTGTGCACGCGTCATGGTGGTCTTTGACCAGCCTCCGTTGCTATCATGGGATGGACGGTAGTGTTTGTGTGTGTTTGGGATGTGTTTCCACTGCCGGTACATCTGTGGGGGTGGGGTTGGCACATGTTCCTCTTTGCAGGGAGCCCCATCCTGGACATTTGTGTCATGCGTCAACACTTGGCACATGCCATATGTCCTGTGCTATTCCCACAGTCGTGTATGCCTTCCTGCATTACTACTGTGTGTTACTGGCAGTTTGTATCTGGTACGCATGGCTATTATGTTGGATAGCTTGGCCTATTCCCATGCTATGACATACCCATTCATCCAGGCATATACATGTTATTACATCCTTTGCATTGACCGTGGGTGTTTGGCCATCCGGCAACGCTATTCTCAACGCGTGATGTCCCACCTTCACCTTCTGTGCATGTGGCACCCTGTTGGGGCGTCCTGCTTGGTGGGCAGATGTTCTGCCATATGTGTTGTGTTTGACATGTCTGCATAGCTAATCATCAGTACGGTGGCTGAACATACTGCCTTGTCCAGATGTGTCCAGTTATGGGCACCGTGGCGTGTGCACACCTATGGGGTTTCGACAGGTCCATACCATATGCGGGATGTACACATTCTGCCGACACATTCACATGCAGCCATTTGGATATCTGTACCTGAGGTGGGATGTTAACATGTGGGGTACATATTTGCCCGCGTGGCACTGCCTAGGACAATACTTCTTACTACATTTCAGGTATACCCATTGTGTGTAGGTGTGCAGCTGCGCAAGGCTTCTAGCTGGGTTGGGTGCACGGTCGTACATGGGTGCGGGTTACATGCTATGACGGGGCTGTTGTGTATTACATTTGCATGCATGGGTTCTGCTTCTGGATATTACGCTTAGGCATACGCCGTCCTATGTGTATGCAACGGGCACATTGCTGGGTGTAGTACATGTTGCTATGCACATGTTTGTCTGTGTTTAGGGTATCTGGTTTCCTTCTTGTTGTTATATTGACATGGCTACCCGGCTGTGTACTCTCACTACTGCTGGTGACCATGCCCATGTGGCTACTTCTGTGTAGGTGCGGCGCGCTGACATGCTGCGGTACACCTTCACTGGGTATGCCCACTGACAGTGCATTGCGTGATGGACACGGTATTACGCGTATCCTTTGTTCCTTGGACGGGTACAATTTGGACTTCGTGGGTTAATGTTTGGTTCTCCATTTTGTGTGAACGGGTACTATGTTGCATACTCTGCGTACGTTTCATTATCCACGGACCCTGGCTGGTGCGGTTACTATTGCAGGTGGCCTGTGACAGTCAGCACTTTAGGTTGCTCATCGCCTGCCAGCTTGGCCATGCCTACGGGCATATCCTACTTGGCCTCGCTCACGTGCCCTCTGCACGTGTCTGTGGTTGCGGCGCGCACTCATTACTATGCATATGGCGCTGCTACGCCGATTATACACTGCACTGCTGGCGCAAGCCTTACACCGGCCTTGCGCCGAGCTTCATGAATCCCGGGGTATGTGTATAGTATATCTGCAAAACATTTGTAATTGTGTTTTTATTCTTGTGTATTTTTTAAACTTTGTTAACTTTTTAAACTGCAGGCAAATTACACCATATTTTTACTGCTGTGAGTAAAAGATAAAGCAGTTCCTGTACTAATTAATGTAACCTAATACCAATTTTAGATACATCCAGTTTGTGTATTTTTGTGCATGCATATTCTTTCTCTGCATTTCTATTCACAGCTTTGCATATCATTTAACTAAGTATCAGAAGTCAGTGACAGCACAAGTCAATATGTGCCATTCAAAGTAATTTTCAAATTACTGAGGACTGGTTGAAACTACCAGCGTCACTTCTCTTTCTGTACTATAAATAAGGTATAGATCTACAGTATGAATTTATTTTTTAGAATAATATGTCTATTGAAAAAATAGTATTTTAGTAAAAAATAAAACCATGATAGTGCAGGTAATTAGCATAATTAATGAGTAAGCAAATATGCATATGAAGCATTTAGAATATTTCTACTTTGCTTTTTTAGGTAAATCTTATAAAATAGGTTTCGTCATTTCATACGCCTACTCCATTTAACCATTTAACATTTGGTGCTCCCAGTACTACCCCATAAGTGGGGGACTGGAAAGATCTAGTTGTTAGTATGCTATGCAGTAGAGCTTCATTTATATTTTATAGCTCTGTTAAGGGCAATCCATAAAATAATATGCAGTATTTTCTGTTACATGCCCTTTATAGCAGTCAGATTACTTTATATATATATATATATATATATATATATATATATATATATATATATATATATATATATGCAGGTTTTGTTCTAGATCTCTGCATTCATCATGTGGGCAGCAGATATTTAGTCACTTAATGAAAAGGTCAGTTTTTCATTTTCGTTTCATTTCCAATTTTTCAGTATGACACAAAGATTTACTGAATAATCTTGAAGTTAGCTGCATAAAGTTTCATTTTGCATTGTTAGCTTTCATTTCCTATTTAGTTATTGGCAGCTAAAGCAATACCTTTCTATCGTTAGAAATGAGCCTGTTCACCACAATACTCTGACTGCCAGCTGCAGCATGACTTGAGGCTTTTAAACAATGGATTGAGCTCATCTTGTGTTTGACCAGTGTTTTTAATCTGTTCTTCCCTTTCATTCTGATTTCGTGTCACCTCCTTCCTTCGCTGTCTGTGTATCTTTCCTTCTGAATCCTAGGCTGACAAGGTTCCTTTCATGATACAGCATTTAGTTAAGAATTAATCACAACTGGTAACTGCAAGAGTAAATTGTCTCCAAACTTTTAAACATGTACCCCTCCTTGTAGCTATTGCAAATGTAATACCTCCATAAAAAGTACATTCAGTACACTGTATTTCTGAGACAAACTATGCCTGTGCAATGTTGCAATGGGTGCATCATCAGAGTAAAAAAAAACATTAAACCACTTAAGCTTGTGTGAGGGTGAATTTAGGAAATTGGTTAAACTTAAACTACAAGGTCATTTTTGTGACAACTTGACCACTGAGGAGCGATTATGTTTGAAATAATTGGCTGCAAGTAAGGATCTCATAATTATGAAACCTGACGAAGGTGGTGGCATTGTGATTATGACTCAGTACGGCTACGTATTTAAAATGTATGATATATTAAATGATAATAGCACCTATATGAGGGTTTCTAAAAATGAAGTCAACATGGTATAGGCTAAAGATGATTGGTTGTTGTTTGATTCATTTTGTCAAGGAGCCATTGATAAGACAGAGTTGGAATTTCTATCAGTTGAAACACCGATTATTCTGTTTTTGGATTTCCAAAAATACACAAAAACCAACATGATCCATCTTTCAGGCCTATTGAGGCAGCAAGGGGATCTAAAACTGAGCCATTAGCCACCTTTATTTATGTTCACAGTATGTTTGTCTTGAAGGAAAAAATGCTATATATTACAGGATTCCTGGCATTGTTTAGAAGTGCTTAGAGATTTGAATTGTGAACAGGACTTTATCTTTGTTACCACTGATGTGGTTAACCTATTTTCAATGATACCCCATGATATTGGCTTAGTATTTTTTCACATCAGTTTGATGGGTGTTGAAGGTTTATCTAATGCTAAAATCAATATATTAGTGGAACTGATGAAGTTGATAGTAGACAATAATTTTATTTTCTTTGAAGGGGAATTTTTTTGTCAAGTTTCAGGAGTAGTAGCTACAGGGGCTAAATGTGCCCCAATATATGGACATCTGGTTTTAGCTGAATGGGAGAAGCATTTTGGTTTTTCTTCTCCCTATATGTCTAATGTAGTAACATTTTAGTTTTATGGAGAGGTGATCCAGAGGTTATTCCTGGATTTTTACAGCATCTTTTTGAGATTCACACACAAAGTGCACACACAAGAAAATGATTTTTTAGACATCCTGTTACATAAGAAGAGGATAACAGATAAGTTATATTCTAGTATTTAAAAAAAGGTGTATTATAATGCCCTACTACATTATGAGAGTTGTTACCCGCTTCATCAGAACAGGAGTGTGGTGAAGGGCCAGATGGTGAGGTTATCGAGACTTGTAAGTGATGACAAAAGATTTGGAGAGGAGATGGGTATACTTAAAGGCATGTTCAGAGATGGGGTGGTACCCACTCCATTTGCTAATTAGGATTAGAAATGAGATTGTGAGGAAGCTCACCACGAGTTTTGCCCCAATCTTAAAAGAAGGAACTGAACCTTTAGTTAGCTCCACACAAAACTACAACAAGAGTGGTGCAATTGTGGTCTATTACAATGCTGACACACCAGCGATAGTTACCACCTTGAACACTTGTTGAAATTTAACTATATCAAACAAAAAGATGCAAAACCAACCAAAAAAAAGAAAAAAATGCCAGTAAATGTCAGGAACCAGAGGCGAGGCAAAAGTAAGTTTAGCATACCACACTTTATTCAACGCTTTCATCTGAAGACTTCCTCAAAATACAAGATAAAAAGTTCACTCAAATCAATCAAACAAATAATCACATCAATAAAATCATTAATCAATTAACAGCCTTGGTATAAACCATCATTTAGAAACCATGTGTAAAAAAAGGAAGGGAAAAGGAAGGGGGGACAGCGAAAAATAAAACAAATAAGGATAACAAAAAATTATTTCCATTCCAATCAAAATATGCCTGGAAATCCAGGCCCTTATTTAATTTTAATTTCCTATGCCTTAAAAAACATTTAATATTAATAGCTTCATTTAATCCAGGTTTCTTATCAGAGAAAAGTCTAATTTACCACATGGTTTCTCTTTGCTCTAAAAAATTCTTAAAATCCCCACCCCTGAGATCTGTGTTACAAACTTCTAAAATAGAAAAAATAAATTTTTTATATTTTTCACACTCAAGGGTATGACGAAAAAGTGCATTCTTAGAATCCTTAACTCTAATACTATAATTATGTTCCCTTATACCTTCCCTTAATCTTCGGGTAGTCATACCAATATAAAATGCTGAACAGCCACTACACATGCTAATATATGCAACCCCTTTAGTGGAACAATTAACAAAACCAGGTACTTCAAAAGTGTTGTTAAGATGTTCCAACATAATAAAAGGCCCCTCAGATATGAACCTACAAAAATTACATTTTTCACAACGAAACATATCCTTTTTACTAGTCAAAGAACTATTAAATTTGGGATCAGAATTTTCCAATAACCTTTTAAAATTGTAATGATTTCTAAAAACACATTTTGGTTGGTCACTTAATGTCTTGAACAAGTCAGAATTACCTTTTAATATGCACCAATTCTTTTCCAAAATGTTCTTGATATTATAATAATCAACCGTCATATCTAATGAACAAACTACATCAAAAGAGCTTTTTCCTTTAAATTCCCTATCATTTTTTCCAACAATATTATTTAATGTCGTCCTCAAAATTGCTGGATAAAGAGAGTCTTGTTTGTTCATAATCTCCCTACTAAGTTCATTCAAAAAACGGGGTCATAGCCCCTATTGATGAACATAGATTTGATCATTTCAAATTCCTTGATCAAATCATTGTCCCTAATGGTCATACGACAGGCTCTAATAAACTGTCCTTTGGGTATATTTTTCTTTACATACTTAGGATGATTACTGTTAAAATGTAAATAACCGTTGGTGAAAGTCTTTTTTCTGTAAACTGAACTTTAAAATTTGTTTACCTGATGGTCCCACCAAAGACTAACATCCAAAAAGTTAACTGGGAATTTCCTTTCACTAAAAACAAATTTAAAAAAATCGGATGAACTATTAAGATCAACTAAGAAAGAATCTAACAAATCCCAATTGCCCTGTATAATAAAAAAAAAGATCATCAACAAATCTGCAATAAAACACAATTTTAATTTTTTCTTGTATTTTTACCAATAAATTGGTCTCCCACCAAGCCATAACTGTGTTGGCGTATGCAGAAGCAGCCGCAGAACCCATGGCTACCCCCCTCTTTTGTTTGTAATAATTGTTGTCAAAAATAAAAAAGTTATTATTCAAAATAATATCAATTAAGTTACAACCTAAGGAAACATTCACTGTTTTCATTCTAGAGTAAGTTGTTAAATAACTACATACAGCTTCTAATCCCCCTTCATGAGGAATATAAGTGAAAAGAGAAACAACGTCAACAGAAAACATGACAAATTCTATCTTACTCAAATCAATAGATTCTGAGAAAATTCTCAACTTGATGAGAAAATCCCAAGAGTCCTTTAAGTAAGAAGATAAATTCTGCACTAAAGGTTTAAGAATAGCATCTACCAATAAAGCTATACCTTCAGTAATAGAATGTGGTGATGAAACAATCGGCCTGAAAGGCGGGTTAAGCAGGTCTTTATGAATTTTTGGGATGCCAAAAAGCACCCCAATTTTTGGTTTTTCAACAACACAAAAAATATACATTTGAAAATCCATGTCACCAGACATTAGTGCATCATACAAAAAAGAATAAATGTACCTGTAACTGTGATTAATATTAAATAATTGAACTTTCTCATATTCTTCAGTGTTACTTAAAATACATGTCATGCTTTCCTTATATTTAGATGTATTCATAACAACAATGTTGCCCCCTTTGTCACGTTTCATAAACCTGAGGTGAGATTTTTTTTCTAAGTTTGTTAAATGCCTTACTTCTATAGTAGTCAAGTTGTCAAACCATCTCCTATTTGTTTCCAAAGTAACAGCCAAATCTTGTAAACACATTTCTTCAAAAACCTTAATGGTGTGATTTAAAGAAGGTGTGTAAGCAGAAGGTTTAAAAAACTTTTTGTTAGAAAAAGGTACATTATTCATCAAAAAGTGAAGATTTAAATTACGAGTAAACTTTTTAATGTCAATAACTGTTTTACTAAATTCAGCCTTCCTAATGGGAACAAAATTCAAACCGTACCTTAAGATACGGAGCTCAGTCTCAGTCAACACAGTATCAAATAAGTTCACCACGTTAAAATTTTCGTTGAAAGCTGGATTCAAAGTCTCTAAATCTCATCCCCAATGAATTCAAACTGCTCACCATCCTGCTTCTTGTCATTATAGCTCTCTTTACGTTGTTTCCTTTCTTGGTTAAAAAAGATTTAGAGCCACAATCAATGCTCCCATTGGTAGAATAATGTTGATTACCACTCTCATTAGCAGAAAAAAGCCCTTCCTGACATGTTTCGTTGTTGACGTCAACCTCCTTCTGGATAGGGATAGATTTTTTTTACAGAAGTCATATACGAAGATCCTTTGTCAAAATTAGATGTAGTTTGACTGCCAGATTTAAATCGGTCATTAAAAAATGTCCTATTAAAGTTCGTCTTGACTTTATTATTATTTTCATGACTGTCACCAAAATTGCGTTTTCTATTGGGTTCAAAATTAATGTAAGCAGTGTTATTTTCATAAGCGGCGACATTGTGAAGTAACTTAGAGTGTTTGCGAGTCGCCACTTCATTAACATGTTGTTCAACTTCAACAAACAGCTGTTCATAAGAATCATCTGACCCAAAGTCTACCAATAAGATGGTTACTTCATGATCCACCTTTAAAATCTCTTCTTTAAGCTGGACCATTCTAGTTTTATTGTTCTCAATTAACAGTTTAATTAATTCTAAACCAGCTTTGTTAAAAAAAGACGTTAAGGTTTTAAAAAACAATCCTCAACCTTAACCCTGTTAGGGCATTTAAAAAATCTAAGCCCTTTCGGGACAATCTCCAGTTCCAGACAACGCTCAAAATAACAATTTTCCAAGTATAAAGACCTGTATTTTTTCAATAACTTCCCTAAAAATTCACATTTACTGTTAAACTCTTCTGTTCTGACCCTAGTAACCCGATAGTCCGCTCTGGAAAAAGGGTCAAATTTGGTGTCTAGAATAGTTTTGATGTTTCTACGTGAACCTGTAAAATTAAGAACCGGTTTAACAGTCCGTTTGTCCTTACCGGTACCAGAACCAGTTAAAAATACTTCTTCTTTCTCTAAATCAATGACGGTAACCTCTTCACGGTCAGAATTAGATGAAGAGGTAAAAACACTGGCATTGTTAATTTTGGATGAAAGTACTTTTAGTGATTTTTGGATGTCAACCATGGTGGTTAACAATACCTGGAAAAGTCCAGAGTTGTGGTCCATAAGTTTGTCCGTAGGAGTTGAATGAACAGAAAGCTCCAATAACGGATCAGTAACAGCCTCTGCCATCTCGAGTGCACCCAAAACGACAACCATGAACAAAAAGATGCAAAACCAGCCAAAAAGAAAAAAATGCCAGTAAATGTCAGGAACCAGAGGCGAGGCAAAAGTAATTTTAGCGTACCACACTTTATTCAACGCTTTCATCCGAAGACTTCCTCAGAATACAAGATAAAAAGTTCACTCAAATCAATCAAATAAATAATCACATCAATAAAATCATTAATCAATTAACAGCCTTGGTATAAACCATCATTTAGAAGCCAGGTGTAAAAAAAGGAAGGGAAAAGGAAGGGGGGACAGCGAAAAATAAAACAAATAAGGATAACAAAAAATTATTTCCATTCTAATCAAAATATGCCTGGAAATCCAGGCCCTTATTTAATCAATGTGACAAATTAGACTTTTCTCTGATAAGAAACCTGGATTAAATGAAGCTATTAATATTAAATGTTTTTTAAGGCATAGGAAATTAAAATTAAATAAGGGCCTGAATTTCCAGGCATATTTTGATTAGAATGGAAATAATTTTTTGTTATCCTTATTTGTTTTATTTTTCGCTGTCCCCCCCTCTTACTTTTCCCTTCCTTTTTTTACACATGGTTTCTAAATGATGGTTTATACCAAGACTGTTAATTGATTAATGATTTTATTGATGTGATTATTTATTTGATTGATTTGAGTGAACTTTTTATCTTGTATTCTGAGGAAGTCTTCGGATGAAAGCGTTGAATAAAGTGTGGTACGCTAAAATTTAACTATATCTCCTAAATTGAAACTAATGCTGGATGAAAGATCTCAACTGGCTTAAAGTAGGGGTAACAATTTAAAAGGTTTACTTGAGAGACAGCAAGTGAGTAAATTGTGTGGGCATACATCCAGGATGTTCAAATGTGGAGCATGTAAAGTTTGTAAATTTATTAATGATGGTCCGTATGTTCCAATTGCTAGTTATAATAGAACCATCCAATGTCCTGGGTGTTGCAATTACAACACAAGGTTGTTGGGTTATGTCGAGACATGTATGGGATGCCCAACTTTTTATGTGAGCAAGACCATTCAAAAGCTTAAGGAATGGATTGCAGAACGCACAAGGGACATAAAAAAAACAAAAAGACCAGTAACACTTTATATGTGCACTCAGTGAATTGTTTGAATTTAAAAAGATTTCTTTTCTTTGTAATTGACAAAGTAAATGAGAATGAAAAGGATGGTGATTTTAAAACCTTATTGGAAGTTAGGGAGAGAGTTTGACAGCTGTGATTAAATGCTAGGCAGTCACCAGGTATAAATGATTGTTGTTCTATTCAGGAGTGGCCTTAGGTCAACTGGTGCTCTAGGCAAAAGGGCTCCATGGCACCCCCCACGACACCACCCAGTGCCTCCATCCTGGTCTACCTACACCAGATAAATACTGGAAAAGCACCTCTGCTACAGCTGCGCCCTAGGCGGCCACCTAATTGGCCTATGCCTAATGCCGGCTATGGTTCTATTATCAGTATTTTAAAGTTAAGGGTAATCCAGGTTTGAATTACCATATGTGGCTCTTCTTTTTATATTTAGTTTATTTAAGATAATTCAGTCTTAACAGCAACAGGTCATTTCATTATGTAATGAATAATTATATGTTGCTTATTTTTGAAAAGGTTTTCTAAACTTTTTTAAAACTCAGTTCATGTTTGTTTATTTATTGTGCATAGGTAACTGTTAGAACAAAACTTTAATTAGATGAAACAATTTAGTTTTATTTTTAGAAGTTTTTTAAACAATTGTTATGGAAATTTAGTATTTAATAAATTTATTTGTCTCAGATTGGGCATATAATGTAAATTAGAATGTTTAGGAATTTTAACATTGCTGCTGAAATAGTTATTAGCTATCTTTGCTTATTGCAAATATAATATATTGCTATTGCAATATAATCCATTGTTGCCTGTCTACTACTAGATTAATGTAGTTACTTCTCACTTTTAAACTATAAGCCCCCTGCTCAGCTCCACTGTAGCAGTGGCTAGAATGTGGGAAACACAAGCCGAACCAGATGGATTTATCATCATACAGACTATATCTCTGTCCGCACCTACGCTAAGCTGCAATAGCATGACTGTGAAATGCTGTAAGAGCATATTACCTGTAATACAGGAATCAGCTCATACAAGTGTCGAACGTTGTGTTTGGTACTGGGCGTAACTATTCCTTTATATGTTTAAACAAACACCCTCTGCTATGTTGTAACTTGTATAACTTTGCAATAGACTCAACTGTGATTTTCTGTGCAAAAAGGTCTTGAACGCTACTGTGGTTTTTGTGTTTCTACTGTTACCAATTGCATAGTTCTTGGGTTTTTCTGTGTCCCTACTGTTACCAATTGTAAAGTTCTATTATACTGTCCAATACACCTGTGATTTTACTGTGATTTACTGTTACTGCTACTTGATGCATAAGCTCTATAAAAGGCTTCCCTCATGCATGGAATATTGTCCAGCCCCTCAATCCACTTACCAACATGTCTGCATCCTCACTCCTAAACCTACACAGTTAATAGCACATATTGCATGGGCTACCCTGCACATCCATACCCCTACTCTCCCACTCATTTGTTCCCTCTCCATCCTCCCCTACTCTTGCCTTATCTACCTTACCAACACTCACCCACATACCCTTACCTCTCTCTCACCCCCTCCACTTACCCCCTACTGCTCCAGGCCAAAAGTTACCTAACCTTACCCCAGAAATAGTCAATAGTGACCTTTGTCTTTCTTTTGTTTCTTTTTCAGCTTGCTAGGTCTAACAAGCAAGCTTCTAACTGTGTGGAATTCACATATAGTGCTCTGCAAAATTACCTCCTGCTACTCTGGACTGAGGAATCAACTAATTTACCAGAATTAAGCCTGTAACATCTCTCAACACTAGCACATGTAAATGGCAGTGGTCTTATTTCATCAATTGCATAAAACCTAGTTCACCTCTGTGCTAGTGCTCCCAGCTAGCGTGCACACTGACAGGGACACCCTGTCTTGCCTGCACCATTTCCTGCTTGTACTACCAGCTGTCCACCACTAGGTGGCAGCAGATACTCATAACTCAACTCCCAAAATGTACCTGTCCCAAACAGTACAAACCCTCCCACTCTACAGCACCTTTCTGATTCTAAAGGACCAATCAGTGCCTCTCCCCATACTAACAGTCTGATGTTTGTGCCTGTAAATGAATTCTAACACCCATGTTCAAAGACTTAAATGGACTGCAGACCATACAATCCTGCCTAGCCTTTCACTCTCTTGAGCATGAGAATCACCTCCAAAGTTCATACTCACTGATAGTTTTTCGCTCACCTCTCTGGGGCTCTACCTGCTCCATTCACCTTGTGGGCACACTCTGCTTCCCTACCCAGCCCCCATTTCCCACCCGCCCCCACTACCTGTACATTTACACATCCCCAACTCCTCCCACATCCTCCACTCAACCAATTAACAACTCACTCCACCCTACACTATCAATAACCATATATAACATAATACAGCCCTTCCACTCCAAAAAAGTACCCCATCTCTTTACATCTAACATTTCTAATAGCCCTACTAATTTGTCTCATTGCCTCACTTTCATTACACAGCTACCTCATATCTACCATACCACACCCTCACAGCTCACTAACACCAACCAGATTACCTTTACACCACCCTTCTCTTCCATAACCAATAATCTGTATTCCTCTAACACCACCCTATTATTCAAACCCAAAATTCTTCCTACCCCTTACACTCTACCCTGTTTCCTCCAACATTACACCAAAAAACACACCCACTTGCAAAGCTCTAACTTTCCTTCCTCTCTCAGCTTTCTTACACTCATCCTCCACTAAATCTCCCTCTCACTCTCTGGAGACATACACTCCAACCCCGGACCGACTACCAAAGCAGAAACCACTAACCCCTCCCCCCCTCTTACTCAATCCCACACACACAAATCCCTACATTCAATGTCCAAAGCCTTCAAAATAAAATTCCCAACCTCCATGCCTGGGTCTTCTACAACCACCCTGACATAGCTGTCATTACTGAAAAGTGGCTTAAACCCCCTATAAAAAACAATGTCATTCTTTCCCCTGGCTACCAAATTATTTTTAATGACAAACTCCACAAGAAAGGTGGTGGTGTAGCTATAATTCACTCTACCCTCTTACCATTATGCCCTACACCAACAAGACCCCAAACTTTATCAATGCTGAAATCACAATAGGGCTACTAAAAATCAACAACCACAAGTCCATATGCAAAGGTGCCCTCTATATTCCCCCAGGGAATAATATCCAAACACTTAAAGACATCCTCTCCTGGTTTTCATCCACCATCAAAAATAAAACCTATATCCCTGGTGGTATGAACGTTAACTGGGCCTCTGTTGACTCTCAAACCCCATCTAACACCATCAACCTATTCAACTTCTCCCAACTCGTAAACTCTCCCACCAGACCAAACAAAGATGGTACCTCTGCCACCATCATTGACTGGATCTTAACTTCCCAACCTCATCTCATAGGCTGGAATCCTCCCAGACCCTCTCAGTGACCTTCTGCCAGCCTTCTCTGACCATCTCCCCCTCCCTTTAAAAAGCAACACCACCAAATCCAAACCCACAACCTCTCCTTGTTCAACTCCCACATGTTCTCTGAGTGTCTAAAGCACACTGACTGGTCCCCCCTAAAAACCCTTTCCCTTGACAATGTTGTAACCTACTTTAATGAGTCATTCCTAAAACTTCTTAACCACAAGCCCCCTAAGAATCAAGCACATAAAGTCCAATCCCTCCCCTGCCTCTCAACGGAAACTAAACTAAAATGCAGCTAAGAGACAAAACATGGAAACAATACCAGAAAAAAAGAAACAACCCAGCTCCCTACTAGAATTTAAACAAATCCAAAACTCCATAAAAAATTTATAACAAAAGATTGCAAAGCCTACTACTCCAAAACCCAATCTGAGCACCCATATAACCCTAACAAATTTTGGGACTCCATCTCCTCCCTCCAGCACCCAGGAAATAAAGAAAACCCCTGTCCCAACCCCAGCCACACAGACCTTGAAACTTCCACTCAGTTCAACACCTTCTTCGTGGAATGCATAGATAAACTCTCCTCCACCTTCTCTTACCCTCCTTCCATCCCCAGCGTTACAAACCCCCCTCATGCCCCCAGCCACATCTCTCCCTTTGCCACTTTCAACCTAACCCAAACCCCACAAATAAAATAAAACTACTCCTCACACTCAAACCCTGCTGCAATGCACCTGATAACCTACCATCAGCCTTCCTTAAACCATCTGCAGACAGCATAGTCTTTCCCATTTCCATTTAATAACAGATCCATCCAGGAATCCTATGTTTCAGCTATCTGATGCCAAGGTTACATTGTCCCACTCTATAAGGGTGGCAAAAACACCAACACCACAAATTTCAGACCTATTGCCATTGTCTCCCCACTTTCTAAAATATTAGAAAAAGCTATCCACTCACAACTAATGTCATACCTCACACAAAACAGCCTTCTTACCCCCACTCAACATGGCTTCTGCCCTGGTCACAGTACCATGACTGCCCTCCTTTCCTTTCTTGAAACCATTAACCTAGTATGCAACTCTGGCAAACTCATCTCTACCCTATTCCTTGACCTGTCTAAAGCTTTTGATACCATCTCCCATCCCCTACTCTTATCTCAACTCTCCTCTCTCTACCTCCTTCCCTCCTCCATAGCCTGGTTCTCCAGCTACCTCTCTGATCATCAACAAACTGTACAGTGCAAAACCACAACCTCTCCCTTCCTAACAACCCCCACCAGAGTACCCCAAGGTTCTGTGCGCGGACCCCTCCTCTTCAATATATTTATCAACAACTTTCACAATACCATCCCTGAGTCCTCACTCATGCAATATGCAAATAACTCAACAATCATCTGCTCAGCCTACTACCCTTCTGAACTTCTCTTCAAAACTCAGTCCACATTCTCTAAAACTGAAACCTGGATGCAAAACAATCACTTGGCCCTAAATGCTACTAAAACTAAACTGATGATCTTCACACCTTCAATAAATTCACATAAATTCTCTTCCCATACTCAGCCAAACCAACACCCCACTCGAAATTGTATCCAGTACCAAGCTGCTCAGCATCACCATAGATGAAAACCTAAAATTCGACATCCATATCCAATCCACCATAAAAAAAAAACAAAAACCAGGACTCCTATACAGACATAACCACTACCTCAGCCCCTCCACCAGACAAACCTTAGCCTCCTCCTATCCTCTCCCCTCTCTTTGTATGGCACACCTCTGCTAGCCAACCTCCAGCTCAGCCTGCAAGCCAAACTTGAGTCCTGCTACCATAAAATAAGAAAATTCACTACCAAATCTAAATACTCTACCTACCACTGTCAATCCCTCCTCACCCTGCAATGGCTCAAACTCCCCAAATACTTAAAATTCCTTCAGTTCACCAATGCCAACAAACTCATCTTCAGACCTTCCAACTGGCCATCCCTCACTACATTATTAACCCCCTACACTCCTAACCACCCCTCTCAAAAAACAACCACCCCTCTCAAAAAACAAAACCTCCTACAAATCTACAAACCCTCACATCCCCCTGGCCAACTTCTACTATCCTGCTCCATAGCTAAACTATGAAACCCACCTCCTTTGCAATATTTCTAATCATTCCAACTTTAAATCTCACTTGTTCCCACACCTATCCTAAAAATGGGCATGTCCATGTCATTCTCCTACATAGGTCCCCCCATACCCTCTCATTTCTATCAATACTCCCCACTTACAGTACAGAACAATTTTCCTACTGCACCTTGGATGACCTTATTTGATGTCATTATATCAAATGGAACTCATGTCATTATATCAAATGAAACTTATCTCTGGAAAGCCAACAGTTTACATCAACATTCCATTGCCCTGTCTGTATTATGTTAGCAGCCCACCCTAACAATTATGTTATACTGCTCTACATATGTTTTATGCTGCATTATGCTGTCCTTTGTATGTAAGTATGTAATTATGATGATTTTTTTGTGCCTAACATTAATGTATATTCTAATTTTCTGTAACATGTTGGAGCTTTTCTTCCCAGGTCTCCACTGAAAATGGGCTCTTTTTGGCCCAGTGGACTTCCCCGGTCATCAAACTGAAATAAATAACTAACTAACTAAATAAATTAATATTCACTTATTCATTTGCTTGCTTATTTACATATTTAATTCAATCATGTGATTGATTTTTTACTATTTAAACTTAGATGGTTTAATTTTTTTTACTCTGATGATGCCCTTGAGTCAAAACTGGGCAAAACTGCTAAGTCTGTGATTTTATTTTATTTTGCTGATTTAAATTGTGTTAAATTGTATTCTGGTACTACTGCTGTTTGATGGTGTGTTTTTTTATTTTCTATATCGGTTGTTAATTGTGATTTCCATTCAGATTTGCTTGGTGTGACATTTCCTTGTTCAGCTTTGGAAATAAATTGTTGAAGGATGGTGAGAATAAAAAAAAACTTTACTACAAGTATGACTGCTTGTAAAGACAAATCTACTGTAAAGCTGACTCATTAAAGATTAATAACAATGGGTTACTATTGTGTTTTTAATTGCTTAAGAATTTAATAGTTTTCTACCTTTAGTGCATCAGTTAGTAACAACTCTTGATTAGTAATTAATATGACAATTGATGGTCTTACACTATGCCCATTGTGTGACATTAGGATTATACACTTGAGTTTGAAACCTGTTAGTCACACAGGTAGTAACACACTGGACTGTATTAGTACTCTGTTTGAAAAATGATTGAAGATGGTCTTGTTATACCTTTATACTGTATATCTAGCTTCTGTTAAAAAGGGGTTAATGGGCTAACAGACAGGAAGTATTGTTATTCCGATTTATAAGATAGGGGATATAAAAATTAAGTACATGATTATAGACCCAAAAGTCTAACTTATGTTCAAACATTTTGAACCATATCTCCTGACTTAGTTGATTGCATAGAATGGTTATAACTGAATTATTAATATCTCCCAACATCATCTGTTGAAAGGTTATTCTACCTTGATTAACTTGATAATGTTTTGTGATATATTCTTTCTGGCAAATGACTATGACCTGACTGCTGTGGTTATGTATTTTGACTTAGCTAAGGCATCAAATACCTTGCCTTATTATGAAATAATTTCAAAAATAAATAAGTTAGATATTAATATATTACAAAGTGAACATCACAGTGATTTAATGATTGTATACCATTAGACTTGTTTATAGATTTATTATCATCTGAATGTGCTATAAAATATAGAGTCACTCAAGGCTCTGAATAGCGACCTGTGCTGTTTAATTTAGTCTCTTCAGCTTTTCTAAGGGCTACGTTTACATGGTTATTTAAATATTCTGATTTGTTAGATCAGGGCTGTGGTGAATAGAAATCCTGATAATAACATTAATTAGTTATCTCAGAGAAGTTTGTAACTGGTCATCTTGCACTGGTGTGGAATTGGACATATCCACTAGAACTGTCATTAGTCAACAGGTGGCACATTCACCTTTAGTGCTGGAAGACTAGAAGTTCTATTCCTACTCCAGGTGAATGGATTGCCGACACATGGCATTAACACGGTGCTGCACTCCTGAGTGTGTCATCCTTCAGATGAGACATTAAACTGAGATGTCATCTTCTTGCATTGGTGGTAGCTCAGGTGGATGTAAAACATCCCACAGTACCCTTTAAAAACAGTAAGAAATTTTTATTTGCAACTTATTTATACCTTATTTACAATACATAAATTTACATATTTACAGAAAATAGATAATATACTCTCCATTAATTACTAAAAATAATAATTACATTTCATACACCCCCCCCCCCCACTGTTTTTTTCATAACCACCACTTGATTTTCTTTATAATATTTGGTAAAATCTATTTACCATTAAACATAACCTCATTTAACTTTTCATTCCAAATCATCCAAATTATACCAAATATTTTTATGCACATTCGTAACATATTCATTACTATGCTGTCTATAGAAACCATACTCAATCATGTCCATGTTTATTTGTTTATAATTATGAAATTCCTTAACTATTTTGTTTTCTATTATTTTTCCTATCAATTTTTAACTCTTTTACATGTTAAAAACATCATCCATTGTCTCCAATTCCCCCAGTGCAAACAAACCCTCTCATCATCTTCTTATAAGGCATATTTCCTTTAACAGGTAGATTATTAATTTGTAATCTCCATGAAAAATCTTGATAAACCACATTCACCATACGCCATTTATTCCTTTGTTTTATATCTTTGATTTTTTTCTCTTCTGTTAAATGTTCCCAAAGATTCATCCAATCATTTTGCCTCATGATATTCTTATACCAGATTTTTCTTTTTTCAGCAACTTTATCATTTCTAAATTTCCACATTATTATTTTCTCATGGTATATTCTTATTTCTTCATTTTCCATTCCTTATCTCTTTTATTCATTGTACTTACTTCCCATTATTTGTTATATATTTTTTAATATGTTTATTACCAACTTGTTCTCTTTTGTTACCTTTTCCACTTATCCATTTCAAAACCGTATATACATTTAAAGATGCATTATACACTATTGGGTTCAATATGCCTAGCCGCCCTGTCTCTTTTTCCATATAGAAAATTCCTCTTTTTGACTGGATTTAATCTGGACCCACAAATAAATTGAAAAACAGTTTCAATAAACTGCTTCTCCATACCTTTTGGGGGCATATAGACACTAGCTAAATATGATATTTTCCCACCCATGTTGTATTTATTAAATGTACTTTTTTATTTAATGACAATCTATACCTACCCCACATATTCTTAAGTCCTTTTAAGTCTCTCAACATATTCTCCCATTGCTCATTTATTATGTCATACTCTCCAAATTCAATTCCTAATGTTGATATTGTTTCCCCAACCTGCATATTTCAAACTGCTTTATTACCTCCTATACCTTTATATATTTTCCTTTTCAATATTCAGTCCAGTCTGTTGTAATCTATTAAATACATTCCTAATTACTTTTTCAATCTCATTTAAATCTTAATATCTTCTAGTACTATTATAGCCACAAAACACTTATTACACCATTCTATTATTCCAATTTTCCAAACTATATTTTAATACTATTAACATTAATCAATAGTATTCTAAGATTATTTGTTGCTTTTCTTTCTCCTCTGCCAGAAATTATTATAATTATCCATTTCCTTTCTTTTAGCTTTTATTCCCAACTCCTGAAATGTTCTTTTCCTATCTTTAACTCTTTTCCCGACTGCATTTTCCTTCTTAACCACTTTCCAGTGTATATCTTCTTCATCACTGATCTCTGTATCACATTCCCTTTCTCCTTCCCCTTTTTGCATATTATCTATACTTTCTTCGTGATGTGCCTCACTACTTTCTCATTTTTCTATTTGTTGTTCCTCTAATTGTAATATTTAATTTCAATTTCTATTTTGTTGTTCAGTATTATATTCTAACCTCCTCTACTTCTCACAGATAGTGTGAAGGGACATTGTTTGTGCAGAAGAGAATTCTGATGCATTTCTTTGCATTCAGTTTGAGACTGTGACTAAGTCACAAGTCATCGGTCTGTGTATATTGACATAATTTGGGGATTCAATGATTGCACCTAGTTTGCAGTCATCTACATATTTGGTCAGCCACAACCCCTTAGTTTTCACCTGAACTTCTGAGAAGTATATGCAAAACAGTAGGGGGCCCAGCACTGACCCCTGTGGCACCCCAATGGTAACAGGTTTGCTGACTGACTTTAAAGTGCCAATTCTTTTTTCTTGCAGCAGTTTACTCAGCTATCTACTATTAAAATGTACTTTCTCACTTTAATTCTATATTCTATGCATCTTCTAACCAGCATACATTTTCTGCTACTCCATACGCTTAAAGAGGTTTTTAGTAGACTAATCAGATTTGATACAGGACTCAGATGAAATTTAACTGACACCTATCCTTAATTCACTTCACATTTTTTCATAAACTTTTGTACACTTTCAAGTATCCTGCACTCTGAAACCTTAGACCTGACAGACAGTTAGTAAAAATGCAAAATAAAAAAGAAAGAGTACATTTATGTTATTAATATTCCTTAAAAACATAATATACATAAAAAATGCAAGTGATTGCACAACAGTGTGAATCCCTGGAATATGCTTCCACATACCTTCAAGGACAAATATGCCCTAAATGCAACATTCCCTTCCCCAGAGTGTATTTCCATCCTGGGTGGATAATACCTGTACTTTCAGAAATTAAAAAGGCATGATTTTCTTCCACTCCAGGGAATTTTTATTCTAATCAGCTTTCTCAGTGGATACCATGCTGAGGCTGAATGAAATTTCATAATACTTTCATTAAGAATTCATCTTTCTTGTTATTGCATCACAATGCCTGTCACACCTGGAAGTATTTTGCTATGGAAAAATAAAGACAGCAAAGTACCCATAGTTCTTTTTGTTATTTCCCACTAAATAAGTTCATAAAGTTATTCAGGATCAAAATTCACAATTCCTTAACTATGTGCTGTTGTTTAAATCTGCATTCTTTCCTTCCCACAGGGTGTAAAGTTGTTGAACATTTAATAGTCTTAAGATGAATAAGTATAATAATCACTGAGAACAACTTAATCAATTAACTGAGCATTGTAAGAAAAGAAATATAACATCTAATAATAATATCTGTTTGGCTAAAGGAAAGAAGACAGGACCTGAAACTCACAAGGTTAATTTATCTCACTTGTTTTTGCATCCCTTTCAAGAATTTTTCATAGCTAGTATAACATACATGCAGAGTAACACATATGTAAGAGTCACTTCAAAAAAAAGGTCTTGACAATTTTACTGAATATGTGGTGGTTTCCAACAAAAACATACCTGAACAAAGGAGACCTCAGAGGCAAAAACACATGCAAACTCCACAATCCTCCACACCACATACCACACATAGTCCACACACCTGTGTCTCGCAACTACAAAGGCCTAACCATAAACCCAACATATTAGTCATAGGAGATTCCACTGTGAGACACACAGATGTGCCTCTCATCAGGCTGGATAAGGAAAAAGTCATGGTTAGTTGTCTGTCAAGTGCCAGAATCCACCCTATCATACATGCACTCAGGTCTCTCAACAACAGGTATTGTTATGACTCTGTCATAGTCCATGTTGGGGTGAACGACTTGAGACGTACCTCCTTGCACTATATGAAGAGAGACATGATTGAGCTCACTAAATATGTGTCTCACAGGCAGGTATGTCCCTAGCCTTAAGCAGCATTCTTCCATTACCCAGAATGATGCCTCAATAAAAACAGAAAATGATTGACTTTAACAATTGGCTTGGTTTCCGGTGTCATTCCAGGGGGATCCGGTACCTGACAGCCTGGGAAGATATGATCGACAGACCATGATGCTTTGCTAGAGATGGCCTGCATCTGTCTCACTTGGGCTTCAGGCTTCTGGCAAAAGCCCTTGCCTCCCCCATAGTGCCTTTTTTAGGAAAAGCCCTGAGGTCGATAAAACCAACATAAAAATTTCAACAAAACGCAAATTATAGGTCATGCTGCTAAACGTTAGGAGTCTAAACATGAAACTACATTCATTGAAAGCATTCTTAACCCTAGATGATTCTGACAGAAACCTGGTTCAAAGCTGCAGAGAGCACCCCAGCCTTATCTGGTTACTCATCCTATCATAGATTCAGACCACAAACTGTGGGCAGCAAAGCCAAAGGAGGTGGAGTTTTAATATATATTAAAGACACACACACCTCCATTCTGGTCAAATAGTATGACACACAGGAGACACTCCAGGTGTGGTTAACCATTGACAAGACCCCTATTCAAATCATAGCTATCTCCAGACCCTCAAATTTGACTCAAGATGCCAACTCCACCTATCTTGACCTCCTCGAATCTATCAAGATTCAACCCTTAACCCTGATCCTGGGTAACTTTAACTACCCAACCATAGAGTGGAAAAACTACTCATGCCAGAACACAAATGCCCAGAGATTCCTCGATTTTATCAATGCAAATGCCTTGGAACAGCTAGTCAATACCCCCATAATAGGTGATAATATCTTGGACTTGGTATTAACCAACATGAGTAACCACTGCAGCATCTTTGCAGTGTCATCCTCCCTGGTAAGATCAACCATAAAGTGGTCAGTTTCAAAGTCACCATCTCTTCCGATCCCTCTCTAGCTAGGGTCAAACAAAAAAACTTCTCCAAAGCTGATTACAACCTCCTCAGGGATGGTATAAACAGCTTCACAGCCCCCTCCCCCACTGTTGGAACTGGCACCAGTGTCCAACCTTACACCAAGATACTATATGAGCACTTATATAGATGCATGGAATCAGGAATACCCGACAGGACAACATCATCCTCCGCAAGGAGGAGTAAACCTGTCTGATGGACATCTACAATAAATAAACTATATAACAAAAGGAAATAATTGCTGTCCAGGACCAAGAAGGAGCAGGTGTCCAATTGGAAGCAATCTCTTCTTAGCCTGAACAAGCAAATAAGAGCACTAGTAAAATCCTCTAAAGCCATCTTCGAGCCCAAATTGACAACATCTACTATAGACAATTATAAGGCCTTCACGTATGTCTGCAATCTCAAAGTAAGCACCCAGATCTGTTCAGAACTGGTGGTCAAGGACACCACATACACAAATGCTGGAGATATAGCCAACCTACTGGCTGACAGATTCACTGAAAACTTCACCCCTCTGTTCCCCATCAGTAAATCAGGATATCTGCAGTACCTGCTCCCCCTCCCCTTATCTCTTGGAAACAGGTCATCATTGCCTTCTCAAAGGCAAATAATACAGCCTCCATGGGACCTCCATGGGACTTGATAACATCCCAGGATGCATCATACATGAACTCAGGTATGAACTTGCAGCACTATTAAGCACCCTATTCAACCAAAGCCTGAGTACCCTTTACACAAAGGTGGAGCGTCCACCAATCGGGAAATTATAGACCCCTCAGCCTAACTAGCCTGATCTCCAAGACCATGGAATGGATTATCATGGACCTCATTAACAGGGATATTGGCAATCTCCAAACACTTGCCCCACACAGTTTGGCTTTGTGAAAGGAAGGTTATGTCTGTTAAGTCTGGATGACTTTTTTCACACAATCACGAAAGCCATGGATGAGGGGAAGATGGTGCACACCACCTACCCTGACCTGGCCAAACCCTTTGACACTATTTCCAACTCAGGCATAATAGATAAATACTCTCAACTAGGCATCAATCCATATGTTATGGTAGCAAACTAGCTCACTGATAGAACCCACCTAAACAAAATAGGGGAAGCCACCTCAATCAGTATACTGGTAAAGAGTGGCATACCCCAGGGATCCCAAAAAAGAAACAACCAAAACCAAGAAGCAGCAAAGCTCAGGAATAAGCTTCAGGCATAATAGATGAATACTCTCAACTAGGCATCAATCCATATGTTAACAGAATGGTAGCAAACTAGCTAACTGATAGAACCCACCTAAACAAAATAGGGGAAGCCACCTCAATCAGTATACTGATAAAGAGTGGCATACCCCAGGGATCAGTCTTGGGGCCTCTGTTATTTGGGATATACTTCTCTGAGGTGTAGGCCAAAACCAGTGGGCTATGGCTGACCATGTTTGCAGATGACTGCAAGCTGGGCATGGTCATCAATTCCGCAAGTGATGTGGACATCCTTCAAGAGGTCTCACCCAAACAAATGATTGGTGCCAGAAACATGGCCTCAAACTGAATGCCAAAAAATGCATCATCATCCCCTTTGGGGAGAGTGATGTCCCAAAATATTATCACATTAATAACAACATCTTAAGCACACAATCAGTCATGAGGGATTTGGGCACCCAAGTTGATAGCAACCTGACTTTTGACCACCATGTTGCTTCCATTGTATGGAAAGCTTTCTACATGGCCCACCCCATAAGTAAGGGTATCTCATCCAGGGACAAGGAGGTCATAACATCCCTGTATTCTTCCCTTACAAGGCCAGTTATTGAGTACAATGCCCCCTTTGGCATGTACCTCACAAAGCACATGCAGCAGCTGGAGAAACCACAGAGGTTCCTCACCAGAAGAATCCAGGTCCTCAAACATATACCCTACACAGATAGTCTAAAAGCCCTGTCCCTCTACTCAGTTTCATACAGACTCCTCAGCGGTGACCTCTGTCTGGCATATTAAGCAATCTCAGACCCCACCTTGATGGGACTGCTGCATATCCATAAGTCAAGTTCCACTTGAGTAACCCGCACATGCAACCTCAACCTGGTCTGTGACATCAATAGTACTTGTTGGTGGGACAGATTTGTGTCCCAGAGACTCCCCCATCTGTGGAATAGACTCCCTCTCCACATCAAGCAGAGTACCTCATTATCCCTTTTTAAGCGCAACCTGGATAACTGGATGGGAAACAGAAAATACACCCCTCATATTCCACCTGTGTCTCTGCTGAACAGGAGCTTTGGGTGCTGACTTGTCTAAACATGGGCTAAACTCTTGGCTAGGCTTATAAGGACCTCAGGGCCAATAGCCTAGTAACTTCCTCTGATTCTATGATGCTACAAATATTCTCAAACTTTAAAATATTTCTCACTGCTTCCATTCCACCCAAATGGGACTATGATCATGCAACACAGAGCAGTAATTTCCACAAAATGCATTACGGGCAAGAAATAGCTTTCCAATAAGACTAAATCATGTCATCGTGTCTGTCTCCATGAGTGCATTCAGGGTTAGGGAAAAAAATAAAATTAGTAATAAGAAGTACTTATGCTGGCAGGTTTGGATTATCTAAGAGGTTACAGTAAAAAATATATATATATTTTTTTAGTTTAGGAATCTTTGTTTTACAATTTACATATGTAATAAATGTAACAGTTATGTATCTCGTGTTAAAACTGCAAATGATTTTGCAAAAATAAAAAAATATTATAATGAGTTGATTTTTTTAATGTCAGTTTATTCTATCTTTCTCTATAACCATACTAACAAAATTATGCAATGGTAGGTAGTGGATAATGACGACATATAACTGCAAAGTATTGCACGTAAGCAGACACAGCTTATTTCCGTAGAAGAACAGCTTCTTACTTACATTTTGGCTTCATTACTACATTACCGCATATTCATTTTTAATGTAAAGTGCTCCACCTGTGAGACCTAATTGGTAACTTGTCTTTGTATGAAGGAAGAAACTCCTACTGATGCATTTAGTATAGAAATACAGTAACCTATACATCAGTTTAAGCAGTGAAGCATTGTGGGTTCAGTCTTTCATGTTGCCATGGTTGGGGAGGGGGGCATTCAGCTTCAAGAAATATTTCAGGGGGCTGCCTTTATCAACAAAATAAAAAACTGAAGCAACATACTTTTTGCATCAAAAACTTTAAGGGCAAAGAAGCTGTGTCCAGCTCCAAATGTTTGTTACTTACACTTGCTTCAGAATATGACCAGTACATTTCAAGATACAACTCTGAAAAAGAAGAAGAAATACAAAAATTTCCTCAAAAACATATACTCCAGGGATACCATATCACTGGTCACAGAAAACTATATTCCATGCAATTTATCTGTCCACTAACAGATTACGCTCAAGAACTTATTTTAATGTTTTCATCCAATTATTTGTTGTGGTGTATAATATGTGGATTTTTTTTCTTTTTGATCCTTTATAGATCACTGAAATATATGCAGCACCGCAGCAGTTATATCAGTCATGATTATCTGTAGATCATTATAGATTACTGTAAAAGATGAAAGAGTAGAATCAGTTAGATTTATAATATTTTAACTGTGAAAGCTGTGTGATTATCTGCATTCCATTGATTTTTATTTGCATGCCATTCAGTTACATGTTATGTCTGTGTTTTCAGTTGGCACTGTTTGATGTCTGTGCACAGATTCTAACCCTGACAGCTGTTCGAAGCTATATTAGCAATTACACTGTAGATCTCATTTACATTATTGTCTCAACTCTACTCATGCAGATTCATGTTGTAGATTATCTCTTATTTTTTGAAAACAATGTTCTTGATGTTTATTGTTGGTGCTTCCCCCCTTAAGACTACTCTGAAATCAATACTTTCTATTTGAACATTCCTGATTAATAAATATAATGAGTGAACGAGTAAATAAATAAATACATTTTGATGAGATACAGTGACTTCTAGCTAAAACAGAAGTAGTAGAAAAATTAAGGGTGTGGAGAAAGTAGAGAAGAAACAGTAAAATTAATTGAACTCTGTAGTAATAGAGACTGTCAAAAAGCAGTCTGTAATCAGCCAACATGATATGATGAAGTCATAGTGAAGTAGTAGCACATCTTTGAGATATAACCTGGCCACAGTAGGGATATATTGTCAGCAAGTACCTCTGTTCAGTGCAGTGTGACAAAGACATTACTTATCTCATGGTAAAGTTAGTTGGGATTTGGATGACCCTCATTCATGCAGAGACAGGTACAAAGGGTTACTTATCTTATGGTAAAGTTCATTGCTGTTTGGTGGACAATCATCAAAGCAGGTACTGGGAAGAGGAGATTACAAATCTCCCTGTAAAGTTAGCTGGGGTCTGTGGAGCCCTCATCAACGCAGCGACCATGAGTAATATTGCTGCCACATTAGGTAGCAGTGGTCTTGGGAACAGTATCATCAGACAGTGGTCACTTGTCCAGCTATGCTCTTCTCACTTTATATGTTGTTTTGCTAAAAATTACTTCATCTTTAGAAGCATATGTGGTGCAATTGAATCAGAATTTTGGAAAGGAAACAGGTTTCAGTTCTGAGACTTCTCTGAGTTTGTCCTGAAATAATGACACTGAAACTTTAAAAATGGGACTCATATATATCTTAAGTCTGAGATTACTGTGTTTTGGAGTTTCCCCTCTTTTTCAAGGTATTGCATTCTCAGACTTGTAATGTGTAAGTAACAGAGTGTGGGTGCAGGGCAGCTAGCCACCTGAAAAAAAAAAAAACAACTTTAAAGGAGAACGCTAATTACCAAATTTGCTGACCTCATTTAGTTCTTCTGCTTTTTTTTTTTTTTTTTTTTTTTTTTTGCAATTCCAGGACTCAGTTGCAGGTCTCAGTATTACACTAGGGATCCTGCTGGAAACTTCCACACTAAAGATTGTTATATGTGCAGTCAGGTGTGTGGCATATGACCCAGAAATGTAAAAACTGTTTCTATTCAAAAGATTTATATTTAATATGGTAAATCTGGGGGGGGGGGGAGTTGACAGACAATCCTGTGTCACATCTAGGAGGTGCAAAAACTGAATCCATTGAAAAGGTGATTCATTGACTAGTAACCTGAATACTATTGACCAACTAAAGGTAAATAATTTAGCTGTTTATATGATAACCCTATTCTGGGTCATAACTGAAAAAGAATCATTAGGCTAGCTTGTCTGCCTATTTATCAAATAAATATATTGCAATAGGACCACATAGCTGTTGTAATACATTTGATAAGATAAGCATTACCACTGGTATTACATGTACATGTTGCTTTCAAAGATATTTGCATTAAGGCATAACCATCGCTAGTCTGGTGAGGGGTTGAGAAAGGGGACTTGCAATAGGCTGAGTGCAGAGGATGTCCCTTCATTCCCACAAGGGGTGTTCGCTCCAAGCAGCCCTGCTTCTCTTCCCATAACATGAGTGGTGGTCTCTCCAGCCTCCACCAGGATGATCACACTGTGTTTCCATGTGTACATAAACCCCACCTGCCCCCCTGGTAGAAAAGAGAGAGATGGTGCCCAGGAGACCAAGGCACTGGTGTAGCCAGACATGATGGGTGAAGAGTGAAGGGGTGTGGCCACTACCTTCTCTCCTGGGGGGCAGGTGGAGTTTATGTACATTTGGAGACATATAGGGCAGTGCGATCATTGAAAGTCACCTTCCTCAACCCCTCACTAAGTGTGCATTGTTAATGGTGGGGAGAGAATTGAAAAACCTTGAACCATTCCTAAAGGCTGTCTTGATGATGAGCCCTCTCAGTCAGTTGTCGACTGATAGGGAATGAATGGGATAACAGACTGAGAAAGGAGTCTGATGGTCAACAGGCAATTGGAGCAAAAAGTGCAAAAAAGGCATAAGCATGACCATTGATAGACTCCAGTGTCATAAAGTTCATTGCTAAAATCAATGCTGCTTAGACAGTTTCCACAAAAACTGTGAGGTGAATGTCACTAAAATCTCTTTCATGTCATAAGAAATATATATCAACTAAAGATTAGATTGGCCAAACAGGACTACTGTTTAGTTCTTCAGTAGAAAAACTTCAGTAGCCCAAGAAAATGTTGGAAATGCATCACAAATCAGTGTGCTTACATTTAAAATGGGGAATAACAAAGACTACACCATTCTCTTTAAGAACACATATAGAAATGTCCTATACCTTCCAGTCAAACTTTTCCTTTTTTAGCAAAACTTTTATGCAAGAAATATGTTCCCCAACAGAACCTGCAGGTACCACACAATCAGAAGTATACTTAGTAGAGTAAAACTCCATAGAACAGTGCCATGGACAAATTACCAACAACTTTCTTTAAAATAATTTCCCCTTTCATTAACTATCCACTAGTAATGCTTTGCTATTAAACAGGAGAGAAAAGTAGGTGACCCCAATATTATGAAATTCACCAAAGTTATACCCAAACCAACACGCAGTGACCTTTCAGACGTTAAGAATTAGAGGCACATAAAAATACTTCCGGTGAAAGTGCTGAAGAGGCAGGGCCTCAACAGATTATACAGTTTCTAAGCAATGAGCATGTTTTATGAGAAACTCAGACAGTGTCAGGGCAGTATGTCACATTAGTGCAGCATCAGGTAAGCAAATAGTAACACTGCTCTTTTAACAAAGGGCTTTACATGCCAGGTGTATTGGGATTACTTAAAGACTTTTAGTACTGTAAATCATATGAAGCAGATGAGATTCAATGGTTATGGATAACAATGGTTCTAAGTCACTGCAGGGCAGAAAGTCTGCTCAGTCTTTTACCATCTTACAGCTGGCATACCTCAGTGGTCCATCATAGACCTCTGCTCTGCTGCTCTGACACTGGTCATTCTAAGGGGGTGCAATATTTGTCACCATGGAAGGAGATGGTCAACAGACCATGCTGCTTTGCCAGGGATGGTCTGTACTAGGCTTTCAAATATTAGCTAAAACATTGTCTTTCCCCCATAATGCCTTTTTAGGCAATGCCAAACTAAAAGCACTTCCGACATAGCAAACCAAAACCAAGAAAATTTAAAGGTATTACTGCTCAATGCTAGGAGCCTAAACAAAAAAACTCCACTCCCTGGAAGCTCTCTTTACCCTAGAGAATGCTGATATCTGAGTGGTCTCTGAGACGTGGTTAAAAGCTGCGGACAGCACACCAACAAGGCAGGTTTATAATGCCTTCCACACATTTAGACCAACTACTTCACAGGCAGAGACTAAAGGTGGAGGTGTCTCTACTTACATCAAAAATAAATAAACTTCAAGGCTGGTCAAACAGGACAATGCACTTGAGCTGCTCCATGTTCAAATTATCATAGGTAAAATCCAATGCCACTTCCTTGCATGCTATAGGTCCCCCTCTGTGACCCAGGAAACCCATACCATGTATTTAAACCTATTAGAAACACTAACCATCCAACCAAATACCATACTCCTGTGTGACTTTAATAACCCCACTATTAACTAGGAATCCTATACAACATCAAACATACATGCACAGAGTTTCCTGGATTTTCTAAACACAAATTCCCTGGACCAGAGAGTCACTACACCAACCAGGGGTGTAACCATACTGGATCTGGTCTTCACTAATATGGGAGAGAGCTGCACACCCCCTGCTGTAATGCCTTCCCTGGTGAGGTCAGACCACAAAATGGTTCCTTTGAAGTAAAAATAAAACCTGGACCCCCAGCTAAACTGGGAACATTCAGGAACTGTTCTAAGGTTAACCTCCTACTATTAAGTGAGAACCAGGCAAAATTTCAAGCCCTTATAAACCATGAGAACACGTCTGCCTGTTCACAGAAACACTGTACAAGCATGTCAATGGCTGCATAGAGGCAGCTGTACCCACAAGGAAGAAGTACAGAACTAACTCAAAAAACAAGCCACCCTGGTGGAATCACAAAATCAATTGGATGTATAACAGGCAGAAGAAAATCATGGCAAAAATTAGGAGGTGCAGCACCCAGCAGGATAAAACCATGCTCATTAAACTAAACAAACAACTCAGAGGACAAATAAAGTCTATCAAAACCAAATTTGAGGTAAGTTTGGCATTCCAGGCCAAGGACAACCACAAAGCATTCTCTAGCTATGTCCGCAACCTCAAAGGCAATACACAATTGTATGCAGAGCTCATTGTAAATGGAGCCACCTATACTGAGCCAGAAGATATAGAAAAAATCCTAGCTGATAAATTCAGCTCCAACTTTACCCCCCCTCAACCTTCACTAAGGAAATATCATCAAATATAGCTCCCCCTACTAGGGAACAGATCCTTTATGCTCTCTCTAACACCAAGAACACTGCATCAGTGGGCCAAGACAATATTCCACGATGCCTTCTAATATAGCATGAAACATAATCTATCAGGGCCTCTGGAATTACTATTTAACTGTAGCCTCCAAACAGGCTTCGTGTCAAATGAATGGAAAGGCAACAGTCATCCCTCTACATAATGTTGGGCCATCTACAGACCCTGGAAACTACAGACCCATAAGTTTCATCAGTTTTATATGTAAAGCCATGGGACAAATTATCATGGAGATAATCAACAGAGATATAGAGATATGAACCCATGATGTGGTCCTACTACATTAATACAATATGCTGATTACTCTACAACATAGCAAGACAACACAGTATTCTATAATCAGAATTTATCCCCATGAAGCATAGCCTTAACAACAGCAGACTCATTTTAAATAAAAAGAAAAACAAGAATCATCATCATCATCTTTAATAAGCACAAAACAAAAGGAGATGATACTTGCCCTCTGCTAACATTATTTCTACTCTAATGTGGTGACTAGACTTTTATTTACAAGGCAGTGTTGGTCTGAAATATGTTCTGTTCCTGTGTGATGTGTTGCTGAGCTCACATCATTGTGCTGATGTGCCTTCCGTGGTTCTGGAACTGCACCTTGAATTATATTTGCAGTAACGTGCCTGGAAGAATATGTCTACCCTGCAGTTAACCTTCTGGATTCCTGCTACACCCCTCCAATGGGTCTGTCCTGCTTCTGTATACCATGTTAATGAATGGCTAACCTAAAGGTAAATGGCAGGAGGAAGGTGTCCATCATACATTCCTATCAGTCCGCACCTCTCCATTTTGCTTCCATATACCATGCTGATGAGCAACCAACTTAAATGAAACAAATACTAGGTAGTCAAGGGAAGATTCTGATTTATGAACTCCCTTGTGATATTATTTTTGAAGCTACAACCATCTATTTCTGTCCTGCAGATAAATTGTTAAGTCAAGGTCCCATCCTGGAGTAACAGAAGCTCAGATGGGTGTATCAGACCCCATGTCACTTTCCAGTAAAAGAGTAAGGGAATGTCATTAGTTTCTGGCCACCTATCCTCTTTTCAGACTGAATATGAGTTTTGTTTTTTTTTTCCAGAAAATAAACCGCAAACCTAGTGGGACAACCCCAGTAAAGAAAACATACATTAAACTTTAATTAAAATGAAGTCTAAGTGATCTGGCATGTCTAGCATTTTAATTCAGTAAACAACAGACCACATAGTATAAGGAAATTCATAACTACACACAGCTAAGATGTTTTCCTACTGCTGGAGAAGAATGGCAGGACCCTCAGCAATTTACAACAAGCTAAAAGTTTATGGGATTACAGTAAACAAAGAAAATTATTTAGAGACGACTTTCTGCTTTGCTGTTTTGGTTCCCAGATGGGTACCACTGTGCAGAGTCTGCTTGTATTTCCTGTATCCACAGGTTTCAGTTTTCGACCACATCCCAAACACATGCTGATAAGTCAATTGTCAAGCTTCTAAACTGTGTAGGGGTTTATGTGCATGTCTTCACCTTGTGATATTGTGGTTGTCTCTGTCTTGGTTTGTAGCTGTTCAATGTTTTCATAAACGACCTACATACTGCAGGTAAACATGCCACAATTATTTAGTATGCTAATGATTCCACAGTGCCAAGAAACTACAATTTCAAACCCAAAGGCAGGAATTTTTCAACTCCATTTAAATGTGGCTCTGTAACTCATGATTACTATTAAACCCTGAAAAGACCAAACTTATTCTGTTCACTCCTAAACAATTTCCAAACCAAAACTAAACTAGAAACTTACACCATGAATTACGCTCCTAAATGTCATTATAGTTAATGCCATGAAATTTGACCATCAGATACAGCAAGTTATCACTAAAATGTACAAAAATAGACACCCTATATCAAGCTACACCATATCTGACTGACCAGACTGGACAAACCATTGTCCCTACTCTGTTACCCACCTATATGGTACTCCTATATTTTAAACATGTATGCTACCCACATAACTATGCCAGAAAAATTGGACTAAAACAGATAACTTGGTTAGAATTGCTTCACTATCTACTACTCACACAACCAACGATTCTTCACAGGTTAATTTTCCAATCTAAAAAATGCCAAAATACTAAAAAATGTTATCCAGCCTTATGCCCCATCTAGGAATTTTCACTCTACTGACAAATTCTTACTGCAGCTAATTAAATCAAACACTACTGCAGGTGACTCACTGTATTTCTGTCATCTCTCTGAAGTTGGCCTGGATTTGTCCATAAATAGACTTAAAAGAAAAAGTCATGGACATTCAGAATTGCCATTTAGCTGAAACACCTGATCTCCTTAAAGGGTAATTTGCAAATACCCCATGTTGCCTCTAATACAAGAGGTTTAATAACTCACACAGTGGAACGTCTAGTTTTGCTAGATTTTTCTTTTTGTTTTTTAACCAATTGTTTTTTTTTTGTGACCTTTTTACTCATTGTTTTAATCTCTCTGAAGTTTGGAATTCCATTCCCCCCTCACCAAAACAAAATAACAACCTGAAATCCTTCAAATTACTGTTGAATCAGCACCTAAAGGTCTCAGAGCTTTACAACTGCAAAACATCTGGCTAATCCTGTAAACAATCCTTGTCCACTCTATCCCTTCTCCTTCTATGATGGCTACATGGCAAGTAACCTTCTATGGTATCCTTGCTAATTGGCTACATACACTATACCACACTCTCCTCAACTTTATATTGTTTTGTAAGTTCACTTTGATACCATCATACTATTGTAAAATACTAGGGCCTAAACTTTATTAATCTAAACACTTATTCTGATCTACCTTTATATGATTTCTCATATCACTGCATTGTGGGTATCATGACTGTTATATGTTAGTATGCTGATTATTCACATATATCTTGTCAATGTTTTTATTTTTGTTTTCTCACCATTGTGGGCTCAGTCATATTTTCTCAGTACTGTATGCTCTAAAGATTCATTACACTATGTGCTGAGACACTTAAATGTAACCTTCCTAAACTCCAAAGCCCTCCTGGATGAAATACACATAACAAATACCCTCAGCAGCCCTGAATGCAGTCTTTCAAAACAACATCCACAGCAACACATACAGTCACATCCCATGGCACCTCTACTTCTAAGCCCATAAGTCAAGCCACCACACAATCCAACATTCTGGTCATCTGAGACTCCATTGTGAGACACACTGATGTCCATCTCACCAGGCTGAGAAAGGAGAAAATCACAGTCAGTTGCTTATCAGGTCCAAGAACCATCACATTATGTATGCACTTAGGTCATTGGACCACAAATACCAGTATTACTCAGTCATAGTCCATGTGGGTGTAAATCACCTGAAACATACCTCCCTAGACTATATGAAGAGAGATGTAATGGAGCTCTCAGAATATGTGTCCCAGGCTGATATGAGCCTAGCATTGAGCAGCATTCTACCTCCTCCAAGGATGATGCCACAATATGAACAAAAGATGACTGACTTTCATAATTATATTAGTTTCTGGTGTCATTCTAAGGGGGTGCAATATTTGTCAGCATGGAAGGAGATGGTCAACAGATCACTCTGCTTTCCCAGGAACTGTATGCACCTCTCCCCTCTAAGCTTTTGAATATTAGCTAAAACATTGCCCCCCCCCATAGTGCCTTTTTAGGCAATTCCAAATGAAAAGTGCTTCTGGCATAGCAAATCAAAACCAATAAAATCTGAAGGTGTTACCGTTCAATGCTAGGAGTCTAAACAAAAAACTCTACTCCTTAGAAGTTCTCTTCATCCTAGAGATGGCTGATGTCTATTGAGTCACTGAGATATGGTTTAAAGCCATGGAGAGCACATCTATAGTGCAAGGTTATAATGCCTTCCACACGTTTAGACCAGTTACTTTACAGACAAGAGCTAAAGGTGGAGGTGTCTCGAGTTACATAAAAAATAAATATACCTCAAAGAAGGTCAAACAGGTCATTTCACTTGAACTTCTCCATGTTCAAACCACCATAAGCAAAATCCAGTGCCATTTCTTTGCAAGCTATAAGTCTCCCTCTATGGCCCAGGAAACCCGTAATATGCACTTACATTTATTGGAAACACTTACAATCCAACCCAATACCATATTCATGGATGACTTTAGTAACCCCACTATTAACTGGGAATTATATACGATACCAAACATTTAGGCACATAGATTCCTGAATTCTGTAAATGCAATCTTTCTGCACCAGATTGTTAATACACCAACCAGGGGTGCAACCATAATTTATCTGGTCCTCATAAATATGGGAAAGTGCTGCACACCCCAGTGTATAATGTCTTCTTTGGTAAGGTCAGATCACAAAATGGTCTCCATTGAAGTGAAAATAAAACCCGGAACACCAGATAAATCTGGAATATTCATGAACTACTATAGGGATAACTTCCTACTACTAAGTGATAACCTGGCAAAAATTCATGCCCCCATAAACCCTGAAAACAGCTGCCTACATTGAACTTATCACAGAGATCTTATACAAGCATGTGAATAGCTGCAAAGAGGCAGCTGCACCTACCAGGAAGAAGTACAGAAGTAACTCAAAAAGCAAGCCAAATCATCTCAAAGTTTACCCCTCCCCCCCAACCATCCTTCAGGAAATACCATCAAATATATCTCTTTCTGCTATCACTAAGGAACAGGTCCTTAATTCTTTCTCTAAGGCCAAGAACACTGCATTAATGGACCCACATAATATCCCAGGATGCCTTCTAAACAGCATGAAATATGACCTATCAGACCCTCTGGAGTTTCTTTTTAACTGTTGCCTCCAAACAGGCTTCATGCCTCATAAATGGAGAACCACAACAGTCATCTCTCTGCACAAAGGTGAGTCATCTACTGATCCTGGAAACGACAGATACATAAGTTTCACTAGTGTGATGTGCAAATCCATGGAAAGAATCATCATGGAAATAATCAATAATGGCATAAGAAACGTCCAGACACTGGACCCAGCCCAATTTGGTTTTCACCAAGGCCTGGTCATGCCTACTCATCCTGTTAGACTTCTTTGAGAAGATCCCCAAAAGAATGGATGAGAGCAAAATGGTTGGAAGGATACTGAATGGATGGGTAAATGCAACATTTGTCTTGGAATTCTCAGTAAAAGCCATAAAAGAATTTTAAGTGACAAATGGAAATTTTTCCTAGGAAATGCTGAAGTACTGAAGCATGTGAGTAATAAACCTTACTTTTCCTACAAAAGAAATGTAAAATGGTAGGTGTTTGGAAATAAATGAGCAATAAGCGCTCTGGCATGATATGGGCTAGCATTATTGTACGTGGGTTTGAAAGCAATACAAATATACATCCAGCAGCCCATGTGTTCCCCTTCATTTCCAATATTTTTTCCAGCTTTTTTTACATTTTTTTCTTTTGCACTTTTTGAGCTGACATCATCACGCGCATGATGACGTCAGCTCCATCAGCCTGTCAGAATTGAGGTCAAGGGCTCACATGCACACATTTCTGGCTGGTTGTTTGAATGGAAATGACTGCATGGAGTTATTTCTGCTTGTGAACTGCTGCCGAGTTTTTAAGGTACTGCAGGACAGGAGTTTGAATGAGCTTCCTGTGAATGATTGCACAGAGTTCTGCTGCTGCTTTTAAGGTACTGCACTACACGGAGTTATCCTGCTTGTGAACAGAGTGTATTTTCTTTCTTCCAAACAAAGTGTGTGTGTGTGTGTGTGTGTGTGTGTGTGTGTAAATGCCCCCAAGTAAATACACCTGGTAGCTAGAGGTACTCAGGCTCTAACCCTGTACCTTGGGTACAGGTAAAAAGAGCCTAAAGTCCCTAGTCACCACCACTTGTGAAGTTAGGCCTCATATTTTTTGTTCTGTTCCTCATTAAATCTGTGGTTTTCAGGATTTTTGTGACAAATCACTAAAGGATTGAATTCACTAAATAATGACAGGCATTTGAATTTCCGACTTCATATTCTTCAGAAAATAAATGGTAACACAAAACCTTTTATTCTATCAGTTTTCTAAGCTCATAAGATCAGTATTTGAAATTAGTCCCAATTTTGGGGCTGTATTCCCCCATTATTGGCTTTGTCCATGTTTTTTGTGCTAAGACGTTGAGATCTATGGTGAGAAGTGAGAACTGAATTTACTAAATGATAGCCATTTAAGTTTCAGTCTTCCTGCCTTTCAGGAAACTGCTGACTTGGCATAGTGATATGTTGCTCTGACTGTAGTGCATAGGGTCCTGGGTTCAACACTTGGCAGTGAAATGCATGGTGGTAACACATTTTATTCTAGCAACTTTCCAAAATAGTGATGGAAATGTTCTGAATTGGGCAGTTTTGTCATTATTGGTTCATGCATTTTGTCTCATTGCCGATGGAAAAATGTTCAAACAATAAATTTAAAATGCACTCCAACTTAAGTCTAACAAGTGTGCTGTATTATACAAGGCATATAATTTAATAAAGTCAGGAAGGTGTATCAAAAAACGCATGTATGTTTCTTGTTTTCTGTGCAAGGGGCCTATGATTTGAAAACAACCCAAAGGTAATCTTTATCCACCACTGGCCAGATGCATTTATTTGGATGTGGTGTGGGTTTCAATGCTGTTTCAATGAATGTGAGTTTCAAGGGCAAAGAAGTTTTAATGCCAAGTCTATTTTCATTGTGAGACAGTATTGCTTTGTTTAGCAGATATCTATTAGTGTTTGTGCATTGTGCTATAAAATGTAAAAATAAAATCGAAGTAATCATTGTAGAAGTAAAGCAGTATGCACACATTAGTGTTTATGGTAAATGGGGTGAAATTGCCAGGTAATGGGACATTGGAATGGCTGCAGGAGGACTGGTGCCATATTTTGGTTGTCTGTTCTTTAGTTTGCATTTGAAAGCTGCTATCCCACAATTCCATTGGAGTGGGTGGGGTTACATAATTATGTATGCAAATTTTACATTAATCAGTGTACAGATTTGTACCTATTTGTCATGGGCCTTGTTCAGATTTTTTATGTTTCCAGGTTGAGAAGTATGGTCAATCTAAACCCAGTGTACAGAACAATACAATGAAGAGAGACATTCAGTCTATTTTCAGCAACATCAATGAACTTTGTATAAAGATGGATAAACTGGAAAGTAAAACAGATAACATTAAAGAGGAATGTAAAAAACAGGTATAATTGCTGAGTAAAGCTCTTAAACAACAGTTTTCACAAACTTCAAATATAGAAGAGGCAATGACTGATTTAGATGGAAGAATGACTGAGAATGAGAATAATACTGAATTTCTCTTGAAACAAAATAACTTATTTCAGGAAAAAATAGAAGATCTAGAAAACAGATGCAGAAGGAACAACATTGGTATTTTTGACATCCACGAGAAAGAAGAAGGAGACAGTATGATTCAATTTCTAAATTCCTGGCTGCCTAAGACATTTAACCTGCCTGAAGTTCTTTCCTGTGGTATTGAGAAAGCACACTGATCACCTTCTAATACATCAACAATTAAAATCCACCTACACCAAGGTCGGTGATAGATTCTTTTCCAGCCAAGATAAAGATGTTAGGTAGGATTCAATAAAGCCTACACAGTTGTTTTTCACCATGTGTGGATCAAGGTGCATGGGCAGTTTTAGATTCAGTAAGCGGCGTGTAGAGGCCCGCTCCCAGGCGTAAACAAGGTAAACATCAAGGCATGCTAATTACAGCATAAGCAGCTGAATTGCCTGCTAATCAATCAGTCCAACATGGTGGAGCAATTCAACAAGTTATAAAGCATCCATGTAGACTCCATGCTGATTTTACCAAAAGTTTTGGAATACAGCCACGGAAAGGAGTCTACATGGATGGAATTTTAGGGGCTGCTGTTTTATTACATTTGTATGTGCTAGAGGCTGAAGCCAATGCTGCTGCTGCTTTTAATAGGCCTAGGCCGAGAAGGAGAAGATTTTTCAGGCCCCATTTAACTTATTACAAACTACATGACATGGAAACTGTAGAGCCCTACAGGTGGACAGTGAGACACTACAGAAACTCTGTGATCTCTGCCGTCCCCAACTCAGAGCCAGAGCCAACCAAGGGGAACCCATCCCAGTGGAGACAAAAGTATGTGTAGCCCTTAGAATCTTAGCTACAGGTACCTTTCAGAGACCAACAGGGGGCATGCTGGGAGTGTCATAGGCATCAGCATACAGGATTCTCTACCAATTCCTGAATGCTATGCTTCCACATGCCAGTGACTATATATATTTTCCCCGTAGTTCTGAGGAGATGGCCAGAAATATGCAGTAGTTCTACTGTGCAGCATGCAACCCTGAAGTAGAGGGTACTATAGATTGCCCACATATAGAAATGAAGGCACCACTCAGAGAACAGGGTAGGCTCTACATTAACAAAAAGGCCTACCAATCTAGCAACTAAATGAGGAATTAAACCCGCACATAAGGCAGCTGTTTAATCTCAGCCTTACCACAGGATACGTGCCCAAGGAGTGGCGTACGGCAACTGTGGTCCCACTCCACAAAGGTGGTGCCTCTATGGACCCTGGTAATTACCGGCCCATAGGCTTAACAAGTCTAGTCTGAAAAGCTATGGAGAGGATCATAATGGAGCTCATAAACAAAGATATAGGGGACTTGCAGACATTGGACCCGACCCAGTTTGGCTTCGTCAAGGGCAGATCATGCCTTTTGAACTTGGTTGACTTCTTTGAAACAGTCACCAAGGCCATTGATGAGGGAAAGGCAGTCCATACAGCCTACCTTGACCTTGCAAAGGCTTTCGACACAATACCCCACTCAGGTATTGTAGAAAAACTTACCAGCTTAAATGTAAACCCATATGTCACAAGATGGGTTGCAAACTGGCTTAAGGACAGAACCCACAGGGTTAGAGTTGCTGGCGCTATGTCAGACTCCAAGCCGGTCACAAGTGGTGTCCCACAGGGCTCGGTCCTTGGCCCCCTTTTGTTCGGCATCTACTTCTCAGAAGTACAGGCCAACATGGGAGGACTTTGGCTGACAAAGTTTGCAGACGACTGCAAACTGGGCGCCATAGTGGAAAGTGCATCGGACATGGATATCCTTCAGAAGGGACTCACGGAAACAGATAGCTGGTGCCAGAGCCATGGCCTGAAGTTAAACGCCAAAAATGTATAGTCATACCCTTCAGGAAAAACAAGGTAACCCCAAGCTACCATATAGGTGGCAATCCACTAAGCACAGAAGAGGTTATCAGGGACCTGGGGACCCAGGTTGACAGTGGCCTTTCTTTTGACACTCACGTTGCTAAAGTGGTTAGAAAGACCTTCTACATTGCCCACCTGATCATGAAGGGATTCACATCCAGATCTAGTGAGGTCATTGTTCCCCTGTACTCTTCACTTATCAGACCAATGATCGAGTACAATGCCCCATTCGGGATGTATCTCACCCGACATCTGCAGCAATTGGAGAGACCCCAAAAGTTCCTCACCAAAAGGATAAAGGGACTCCAAAATCTGTCATATGCTGCCAGATTGAAGAAACTCCAGCTCTATTCAGTCGCATACCGTCTGCTCATAGGTGACATGTGCCTGACATACAAGGCCATGTCCAACCCAGAATTAATGGACATGCTCCACCTCAAAAAATCCAAATCCACCAAAACCACTAGAGCAAGCGACTTAAACCTTAGCACGGATATAAATAGGACATGCTGGAGGGATAGATTTATCACTCAGAGACTCCCTATGCTGTGGAATAAAATCCTGGTCCATATGAGGCAGAGCACCTCACTGGCTCTGTTCAAGAGAAATCTTGACCTGTGGATGGGAGATCGTAGGTTTACCCTGGGAATCATCTCTGTGTCACTGCTGGACAGAGGCACAACAAACTAATGGGCACATTATTTTTTCATATAAGGGGTGGCGTAAGCCACAAAACTTTGGGCTAGGCTTATAAATGCCTTAGAGCAGATAGCCTAGTATAAACCTATGAACCTATGAACTGGCAAGTTGTGTGTAATGCCAGGGGAGTCATCTTGAATGCGTGTGCTGGCAACCCTGGTGGTTACCATGACTCACATTTCTGGCACATCTGCCAACTGTACCAGATGTTTGCTGGGGGGATATCCCACAGGGTCATTTACTGAGGGATGCAGGATATGAACTGGAACCATGACTGATGACACCCATCAGAAATGCACACACACCCACTGAAGAATGCCACAATAAGGCACATGCTCAAACCAGAAATATCATAGACTATCTGTTTGGGATGCTGAAGTCAAGGTTCCAGTACCTAGCTACATCTGAGGGACCCTGCAATACATTCCATGGACATGTACAGAAATATTCACAGTATGCACCATGCTACACAACATAATCCTGTGGAAACAGCTTTAGCGAGACTATTAAGGGCAATGTAAAGAGGCACAGGCAAACATCCCACCACCAAAACCACAGTCACCAATGCCACAAGCAGATGAGGAGTCAGAGGGGGGAACCAGCAGTTACTGTATGTGTAGGTAGATGTAATCATGTTCAGTATGCCCTTGTATTAGCCAAGAGACACCACATAGCATACTCACTCACTCACCACCTAGTGGTCTAGAACCTTCCTCTTACTCACATACTCACATACATATAGTAACACTGATACCAGGCAACTCACACAACCATTACCCCCCCCCCATGTATTGGCTGTGTACTGCTTATATCAGACAGAATCAGCCCTGAACTACAGCCATGTCAACTACTGAATTTGCAAGGTAAGCCTTGAACCTAGAGTGTATTGTGTAATAATATGAATGAGTGGCATATCCTTGTGTCACACTCATTGGTAGTGTAAGCAAGTAAAAGGTGGAAGATTGATACAGTGATGATCTTAACATGTAACAGGAAAAACTTGTGTGACTTATATGTGTCATTATTAACTAATAATCCTTAGACATCAAATATTCACACAGTCATACCCATCAAAAGTAATGATGGTCACTTCATAGCCCAGTTTAGCATTATACATTTGTAATGGAAATTCACTAAAGACAGGGGTTAGAAAGTAATGATACACATTGCAATTTCTGACTTCACACCCCTCACAACATCAGTCACAATAAAGTTGGGAACTTTCTATGCTGTCAGTTGTGCATCTTTCCAAGGCCAATATAAGTCAAAGGTAAAATTACCAGTTCAACACCACAAATGCAGATATACTAATCACTTTAAGTCAGCTATGCAACCTGAGCATCAGACACAAAGCTTATGTATCCCTGAATCCAAAAGATAGAAAACAGGGATATGGCACATCACTTGCAGAGGGTGTTGTGTGGGGGGAGCAGGAAGCCTATGCTGACACCAAAGGTCGGTCAGTGTGTATGAGTAAGAAAGAGAAGGTGGCAGACATCTGGATAAACCAACAAATGGCCAGTGAGACAAAATGAGTTTGAAGCTGCATGGCTAAACCATGTAACTGTTTGTGCATGTCTGTAGGGGTCCTCCAGGTGAAACTGGTATGTGAGAGTCTGCATGGACACAGCCAAGCTCTGTGCTGGCTCTATATCTTTGTATGTTGGACAGGTGTGAGCCATGCATGATAGAGGTGGCAGTTCATCACTGTCATCCCTGACCATAAAAACTGGCTCTGCCAGGAGTTGCATTGGCATGTCCACACCCACAGTCAGCTGCACTGCTGCTTCCTGAATGTGACTGATGTCTGCTGGATGAGCTCCTTTCACAGGGATGCCCAGGACCAAGATCTCATGGCCTGCCACATCTATGTGTGGACAGCAAACTCACTGATGGTGCAGTGGCAGTATTGCCACTATGGCAGTATTGCCACTATGGCAGCATGACCAGGCATGAAACATTGGCTGATAGCAGATGATGTGGCTGATCTACGCCCATGAGGATGCCATTCCCCTCCCGCCAGATGTTACATCACAGACAACCCATGTTCCATGACAGATACATCTTGTTCCAATGTGTCATTCACCTGATTCATGGAATCATGAACATGGTGGAGACATTCATGCATGTCAGCCTGTGCCACATCTACAACCCTGAGCATTTGTCTGGAGCACTATGGGAATGTGCCTATACCTCCATGGTGGCCCTAAGCATACATTGAGTAGCATGAGAAGAGAGACCTGCACCAGGGGGAGGGAGGACAGCAGGCCCCCTCCAAGCACTCCTATCAACCCTCCAATGTGGCACCTCACTCACATTTTGACTACAGTAAGACTCAAGAGGCACTGAAGCCACAGTAACCACACTTCCCTGATCAATGTCCTCACCTTCCACATCTCCAATATCTGTGGTGTCACTGGAATGGGTAGGCATAGGCCTACTGGCTGTGTCTGATAGAATTGCAAGGAATGGCTCTATGTCAACCTCAGTGTCAGGTTCAGCCTCTGCACCCCCTGGCTGTGCCTCAGTTTGACCACCATCATCATCATCAGTGGTCAGAATCTGCTGATACACTAACATCAGGTGTCAGAGGGCCCACACTTTCACTTTCATAATTACCTGTGATAAAAGGCAAGAGACACAGGACAAAATGAATACCTACACTACTGTAGTCCAATATATGCTAACAAACTAATAGTGGTAACATTATTATGGACAGCATAGCAATGCACACAACAGGCCTGACATCTACAGTACACACTAAAATATTTTTTTTTCAATTGTTCATCAGTACTGACATAAAAATGTTTGGCTTACCATTTGCAGATGAGACTCTCCTCTGCAATCCAGATGGGCCTGGATGAAGTTAAGCAAGAGATAAGCCAATTTTTAATATGTTTACCCCTTTATATGTCCATTAACTATACTGTCAACAAGAACAAGGCTGTCAACGCAAACCTAAGCTAATAATTGTAGAAATCTTTAACCCCCCCCCCAAAAAAAATTTGTGACAAAGAAGTAACGCATTGATTTCAATTGTTTTACTATACAACAGTATTCAGCAGTTGAGATACCAAAGCCTACCAGCCTACCTCCTGGGACATGATTGCTGTCTCTGACACTGTTGCTCCCACATCCAGGACATGCTGTATTGCAACTCTCCTGTGAGCTGTCTGTATCCCTGATATTGGCCAGGAACTCTTCACTGGGTGTTAGTGGTGGTTCCCTAGCAGGGCCTCTGGTCACGGTCCACTGCAGCTGCTCTCCTCCATGTAGATGTCATCATGTCAGTGGGCCTGTGGCACACCTGCTCGTATGTCCTGCCATGGCCACCCATGACATTCAGATCAGCAACTATCTGTTGCCAAATTTGCATCCTATGTGTCATATCTCCCTGTCCCCTTTCCAGCAGAAACCCACCTGGTTCTCAGCATCAGTGAAGGGGGAGGGTCTGAGGATTGACATGCCTGGATGGCATACTCTAGGTGTCCTAAAAGACAACAGAAGGATAATACACATAAGTATCACATAAGTACTGAATAATTGCTTCCAGATAAAACAGAAAGGGTAGCCAGACCATATTACCCGAGGTAGAAACGTACAACAGTTTACAGATGTGAAATACAAACAACAGGCAGGATGCAAAACAAGGAGAATGACACAAATAGCATATTCTTGTTTGTGCCATAACAGTAACTCACCTTTGCTCCCCTCCATAAAAGAACAGTCTATCCTTGTTTGTGCCATAACAGTAACTCACCTTTGTTCCCCCCAAAGAACAGGAAAATGACACATTTTGCTGACAAACCATCTTTGAAATGCTAAAAGTTCTATCAAAGGAACTGTCCTTGAAACATTTTTTTTATTTATCACACAGCATTCCATTTTCATGTATTGCAATCATGTATACCTCTGAAATGGGTTGGCAAACATGCCCACGCCATCAGTACAGATCTAACTAATGCATACAGATAAATATGTAAAAGGCTTTGCTTCATATTTTTCTTAAATACATTCCAGCATATGCAGTATGTATCTAACCAAATGGAAACATACCTTCCGAGGTTCAGTACTCCTCTCTACAGATATATCCTGAAGAAATAGCATTATGTGCATTTTTTCCAACATAAACAAGTCTCCTCGCCATCACAGCTGCTTTTTTATATGGTATAAATACAGAGCTGTTAACATGGTGCAGATGCAAATGAGGTGTGAACTCATTAGAATTGTTGATTTCCAAAAAAAATGGATCTGTGTTGGAGATGTAAACATGGTACAGGCACTCCCTCAGTGTTTGCTTTTAATGGATTGCAACTGTGACCAACTGGTGGTTGGGAGAAGGAAAACACAACAGCACTGCAGGCTGCCTTTCTTCCAGTGGGTGTCAGGTTAGCTCTACAAAGTGTTAGATGTAAGGCTGGAAATGTAAGCAAGCAGCACACAAGTCACAGGTTGTGTTCCTTAACATTCAACCTGCTCTTCAATTGTTGGTAACTGCATATAATATTATTTCCACTTAATATCCTTACACATTTTAAGGCCAATTATATAGAATGGCTTACACACTGCATGTCTCAGATTACTGCTGTGATAAATGAAAAATGGCCAACAAACACAAAAATGTCAGACTGAACTGTATATTTACGAGGAATAATCATGATGGGTTGTGTAATTACTAGGTGCACTATATACAAAACTAATACATGTACAAATAATACTTGTATGCTTTGATATCACTGTAGTTGCTGTTGCAGTTGGTTGTGTACATATTAAGTTCTTTGCTGCAAAGCTGTTTGTGTGGCAAAGAGAGATAAGGTACCCATGCTGTTTATTAACATTTTCTAGTCTGTATGTCATAGATTTATTTTCCCCATTTCAACTACCTCACCCTTTTCTTTCTTTTTTTACTTGTTTTTTTTTTTTTTTTTTTTTTTTTGGCCAGTATTTGCACAATGCAGTGCTTAGCGCAAGCACGGTACATACTGAAAAATTAATGTCAGGTTTGGCTGTGCTTATCTAGTTTACAAGAAGTGCAGCAGTGTGCAAACTGGGCAATTGGTCCACTCAGGAAGCAGACAGGACCCAGACAACCAAAAATAGAAACCATATGCATTCAATTAATACTGTTGGCCATCGCACATACCCTGTAAGCGATATTGCACTGCGGTTAAGAACAAAACCTTAAGAATAATTAGTAAAATAAGGAATGTCCTTAAACACGAAGCCAGACTATCCCAGCTAGATCGCACTTACTATCTACCCTCCTCTATTGTTCTCATATCTTCACAAACCTATGCAAGGCTGACCTTAATAAACTAGAGTCCTGCTATAACAAAATAATTAAGTTCGCCACCAATCATTTCCATAAAACTCACCATTGCTCTGTTCTTCAACAGCTCAACTGGCTGGAATTTCCCATCCTGTTAACACTAAACCAATTGATCTTTTCCCATAAAATCATATATGACCCCAGTAATTTCCCCTGCACTCTCAAGCCTGCTCCAACCTAACTCTAACTGCAGGTCCCTTAGGTCCTCTGACAGGCTAATGCTAACAGTTACCCAGTTCCACAACTATCATAGCAACTCCCTCTAGTCCCATAAAATAGCTAAGGACTGGAAAACTCTTCCTAAGCACATCCAAAAATGATCCCAACATGTCCTCATTTAAAAAAAAGCCTAAAAGACTATCTCAATAGCAACTGGCTCTGCCCGTGTATTGCTCCTGGCTAGCTTCCTTCGCCTATTAACTCACAACTCCTTTCTCACATACTTATCTTCAGCTTCTTTAAACAGCTACTACTTCAATTTTTCTATCTAACTTGCATATTTTCTGTTAGAATATGTTTATCTCTGTACTACATTATACTGTTTGGCTTTCTTGACTAAATATTCTTATGTATGTTCTTAATTGCATTTTTTGCTAATACTGATGTACAAGAGTGCATTTTATCTTCTTTCATATTGTATTTTGTTAATTTGCATTTTTTGCTGATATTCATGTTCATAATATGTTGGGTTCATAACTAATTGTACTTTACTGGAGTTTTTCTTCATGGGTCTCTCCTGAAAATGGGCTACTTGTCCAGTTGGACACTACCCAGTTAACAAATGTAAATAAATAAATAAATGTCATGTAGCTAATCCTGTGGTAGCAGGTGTTAAGTGTAGGGCTGGAGTAAAGATGGTCCTGGGTTCTAGTACAGGGTGTTCAACCTTTGTTTTACTGTTGTGACATTACAGTTTATAGCAATTAACTGCAATATAGGCAAGTGTTTCCTCAACCTTCTTGTGGCAACAGGTTCAAGTGTAGGACTTCCATAGACATGGTCCAATATCAGAATACAAAGTATTCCATACACTTTTACTATTGTTCCACTTCCCATTATAGTCACTCTCACTTATAACGTTTAACATAGTGTTGATATGAACTATATGAGGACTAAAACACTAGTATTGTGTCAGTTATTTCTGTATATATCTATGTATTATCACATTTATTATCAGTATATGACCATGGATATACTGCGTACTATATTCCTGTAAGTATATTTATGCTATCTAGACTAGCATGGCTTTCACGTTTGCCTAACACACATGCACAACTGCTTATACATCCAATAACCTTGAAATTGCAACTCCAATTACGTAATGTCTCACTGCTTGCCACTATTGCTCTCCGCTTACCATCGCACAAACACGATGCTCAGAGGTGCACACTGCCAAGCACTGTGTTTGTGCAATAGAAAGCAGAGTGTAACAGATTCAGTGTGCACACTCCCAGTAAATGCAATAACTGAAACTGGCGGGAAGCTGTCACTCTCCATTGCTCCTGATCCGTGGTCAACATGGCAGGCATTTGTGGGGAAGCTGTCAGGTTTAGGGCACAAAGATGGGATGTCCAGGAGTCCAAGAATTTTACTGGACTCCTAGTTAAAAACCACAGTGCTAGGCTTCTGCAGGGGGACTATTCTGGCTCGCAGTATAAGTCAGAAGTTTGGCATTGTTTAGCCTGGGCTTTATCTAGTGCCACCGGTATCCCACGCACTGGTGACAAATGTAGGCATCATTATAGTGACTTGCAGAAGAGGAAGAAGGATACCCTTGATCCAAGTGAATTTAGGACTGTGGACACACCACACCTGTGTAAGTATCAACTACAGAGACTACTTGAAGACTTAAAAGCTGAATATAGGCAAGACTGGTATTCATAATAGTATTCTGTTCTGTTCTGTTTTTTCCACAGGTGCCAGTGATAGAGAGGTCAATGTCCGAACCCATGGGGTTAGATTGGTGAGGATGAGGGGAGCATATGGTATGTATGCAGCAGAAGAGTAATGTTATTGTAGCCTTGAAGTTCTAAAGAAGTTCTATTGTATATCAAATAAAGAGAGTTGAAAGCACTCGCAGTTTTGGTTAATGAGCCCTGCCTTTCAAGTTTGGGTTTATTGGTTTTATCTTTGGGATTACTTTCAATTTTAATATAAGACTTTAGTCAGAGGTTGTAGGTTCAAATGCCACACTATAAAACTATACAATATGGTTAATTATTCAATTATATTTAAAGTAAACCATCTATACCAGTGGCACAAATACCCTGTTGTAAACTGTAATCTGTATAACTGGAACATGCATTTGTGCAACATATGCACGTGTCAAGGAGTATCTGCTGCAATCTTTAGTATAGTGTGCATCTGTTAGGAGGTGGTAATCTTAAAAGTAAGAGTCAAAGAATTTTATTAATGCATTATGTCACATATGAAGGTACTAATCTTATATGCTTATTTTTCTCTCACTCCCACCCTTATCTCTCTTTTTTTATTTTATTTTTTCTATTTTTTTTAAATTTTATTACATATCATCAAAATGTGTCCATGTCATCCATGTATACCACATCACTAAATGTTCCACAGCACAGCGGGGTAGGCCTGCCCCACAGGATCCACCTGCCCCCATCTACTGGCTCCAGCACCATTGCCCAGTCCATCTGGGAGCCAAACAGGCAGCACCACCTATGCTGCCCCTGCACTCTCTGTCCCCTCAGGTAGTCCAGCTCCAGAAGCTGGTCCAGTGATTCCCTCCAGGAGCAGTAGCAGAGGTGGTAATTTTATCACCCACACCGAGTTGCCAGGGATGATGCGTAGGGTTGTGCACCACACTGTTTGTGCATGCCTACACTGGCTAGAGTAGCTGCTCTCCCTCATTTTACATAGTACCAGGAGGATGAGAAGGAGATGTCAAGCACTTCAGCAAACAGCAGAGTGAGGTGACAGTGATGACAGTCCAGTAGGTGAGGACATGAGTCTCACATTCACCCAGCTTGACGACTATGTGTTTGGGATGTTCCCAGCCTCACCTCAGTCATGGTGTCCCCCAACCTTTTGTGTCCATCACCATCCCTGTCTCTTGTCTTGTTGGTCTTGTCTGTCTGCAGTTGCTTCCTCACCTACCCAACTTACCTGACCCAGACATTCCTACATGCCTTCCCCAACATTTCCCACTCTCTCTCCAAAAAAAAAAAAAAAAAAAAAAAAAAACATAAAAAGGCACCTGTCCCACACTCCATACAACATAGCTCTCCATTTCACACACTGTATTCTTGACACACTTCATTTGACTGCCTCAAAGAAGTCAACCAGGTTCAGCAGGCAGGATCTCCCCTGGACAAAGCCAAACTGTGTGGGGTCAAGAGTTCGGGGATTGCCTATATCTTTGTTAAGCAGGTCCATGATGATATGTCCCATAGCTTTGCATACCAGACTCATCAGGCTAATGGGGCGATATTTCCCAGGGTCTGTAGTTACTCCCCCTTTATGGAACAGGATGACTGTAGCAGTGCACCATTCATTAGGGACATAGCTTGAGGTAAGGCTGTGATTGAGCAGGGCACACAGATGTGGTGCCAGTTCATTTTGTAGCTCATGTAGGATGCAGCCAGGGATATTATCAGGTCCCATGGATGCTGTATTCTTGGCTTTGGACAATGCAGCTTTTACCTGTGCCACAGAAATGGTGGGTATTAGGTTTTCTTCTGGTATTGTGATAAGGCCCCTGGGGGGTAAAGTTGGCACTGAATCTGTTGGCCAGTATGTTGGCTATATCTTTTGGCTCAGTATAGGAGGTGTCATTGTGCAATGAGCAAATCTGGGTATTGCCTTTGAGGTTTTTGATATAGCTATAGAAGGCTTTGTGGTTGTTTTTGGTGTCAGCCACAATTCTGCCTTCATAGCTGGCTTTAGAGGATTTGATAAGGGATCTCAGCATTTTGTTGAGACTGATAAAGGAAGGAAGTTTTCCAGTCTTGTGACTTCATTTTTTTCTGCAACAGTTTCTTCCTTCTGTTGTAGAGTTTATTGATGGCTGGGGGCCACCAGATTGGCTTCCTTTTTTTGGAGGAGGGTGTCTTAGTTCTATTTGGTATGGCAAGGTCCATGAATTTGTGTACATGCTCGTAAAGTGCATTGGTGTATGATTCAGCAGACATGCAGCTATTTTCCATTGGCATGGGAGCCGAGAAGATAGCCACCTCTGTTTTTAGGAGCCCAAAGTCAGCTTTGAGAAGTTTTTCAGGGTGGTCAACTTAGTGGGGGGCACAGGTGAGATGGATATTTCCATGTTGATCAGTTTGTGGTCAAATTTAACCAGGGAGGAATTGACTATAGGTGTGTATCACTGGTCTTCCATATTGGTGATAACCAGGTCAAGGATGTTGCTTCCTCTAGTGGCTCAGAATGAGCTGGTCCAAGGATTGGAAATGATAAATTCCTGAAAGCATTGGGTCTGTACATTGGTACTTGAATAGTTTTCCCAACTGATGGAAGGGTAGTTGAAGTCACCCAGTATGAGAGCATTGGGTTGGACCTTGATAGATTCCAGGGTGCTTAGGGAGTTGGAATGAGAGTCTGGGGACATGTTTGGGGTTCTGTAGCAGGCAAAGTCTTGTATCACCGTCTTACCCAGTGTTAGTTGTACCTGAAGTATCTCGGATGCATTATGTTGGGCTACCAGTCTAGACATGTGCGTATCCTTTAAGAATAGGGAGACACCACCACCTTTGGAGCTTCCAGGTGTATTCTGGGCCAAAAGGTATGGAATGAGTTGTAGCCTGGGAGTGCAGGAGTGCTTTCTGACTCTTTAAACCAGGTCTCCGTTACAGCACAGATGTCGACATTCTCCATTTTGAGGAGAGCTTTGTGTATCTTGAGAGTTAGACTTCTAGCATTGAGCAGCATGGCCCTCAGGTTGTATTTGTTTGTAGCTGTTATGGTGGAATTTTGGTCTTTGGAACACTGCCTAAAAAGGCACTATAGGGGTGGCAAGAGCCTTAGCCAGTACCCGGCATCCCAGGGGTGACAGAAGCAGGCCGTCTCTGGCAAAGCATCGAGGTCTGTCAATCATATCATCCGAGGCAGACAGAGACTGGATCCCCTTAGAATGACACCAGAAACTTGGCCGATTGTTGAAGTCAATAATTTTCTGCTCATACTGTGGTATCATTATGGGTGACGGTAAAATACTGCTCAGGGGTATGGTCACACCTGCCTGGGCCATACAATCTGAGAGTTCTATCATATCTCTTTTCATGTAGTGCAGGAAGGTATGTCTCAGGTCATTCACACCCACATGGACAATGACTGAGTCATAGTTGTACTTGTTGTGGAGTGATCTGAGTGCATGTGTTATGTGGCAGATCCTGGCACCTGATAGACAACTGACTTCAGTTCCCAGGCTAAACAGATACTTAGAATTTAACACCTCTGTGTCAAAAATGCATATCTGTCAGAAGTGTGCAGCTGCTAAGAAGTCATAGAGCAATAAAAACACTTTTGCATTTGAAACCTAGTAATTATTTCTGTTTCAAGACAATAAGAAAACCTCTAGCTCTAGACATTTTCGCTTTCTGCACTGAAACTGAGATAACACAATCGTAAAACAATTTCCACTTATCAATGTTTTTTTCTTGAAGTTTTGCAATTTAACTCTGTATGTTTCAGTTTTTACTATTAAAACATACATTTGCACAGGTATACAGTTTATATACATTTATGTTCTTTTCCAGTAGGGTACACTGTGGTTGCATTCTTGAAGATCAGTAATAACATACAGTTCTCTTACATTTGTAGGACAAGCATATGAATCATATTACTATTCACAAATGACATATGGTTATTTACAAAATTCCAGATAGCTGGGCTGACAGTGTCACATTTCTATATAAATCATAATAATATTTTCAAGTGACATATAATTATTTACAAAATTCCAGATAGCTGGACTGGCAGTATTTCCCTGGTGTCACAGATGTCCTCTGCATTATTCATGTAAGGATGCTTATCTCACACAGACATCTTCTCCATTGCTATATCACCTTATGTGACAGTCACAGACAATCCATTCTCACTGTACAGTCCATACTATATCATATAGATATGTGGTTGGTGTTACTGCTTCACCCAACTTCCATTAACATGCCCTCGTCTGCTATACATGAGGGAGTTTCACAAGTCCTCTTTCCCTGTGTCAATTTCTACAATTCATGTGTGTCCCTATTCAATACACACACTTCCCCTGAGTGATCATTTTACATGGCAATCCATGTCCTGTTACAGATCATTAACACAGCTTCAGTACAGAATCCCAGGAATGGGATATCACAAAACTCTGCACTGTAGGTACACTGTCCTGTACAGCTTGGACCATATACCTCACATTCATACCTCTTAAATGTCCAGATAGTTCCAAGATGTCCAGATGTTTTCCTTCTCAAATTTGTATCTTTCTGCCATATCACTGGGATGATCTCTGGACTGATGTGACTCAGTAATACATACATTTGATTACATACCTCTCAACAGTCCTGATCTGTGCAGAATGTCCAGTTTTTGTCTCATATGTGTGATCTTTTCCTCATAACATTTTTGTTTTCTGGCAAATCATTGGCATGTCATCGTAGAGTGAAGTCAAAAACTGATGACTGATGTTTGAGTTTCAAACTTCATGCTTTTCAGAAAGTTCATGCTAATGTACAACCTATTATTAAATCAACTTTCTACATTTGGAAGTGCATTATTAAAAATGTGTCCCTATTTTTGGGCTTTTGTCCCCCGATTATGTATGCCTTTGTCCACATATCTTGCTCAAACAGGATGACGAATATGTTTGAGTTTCATTCTACCACATGTCTATGCAACATCTATGGCAAATATTTCCCTATTTCTGGTTAAAATTTTCCCCATTATGTTGGTCTCTGTGGAGATATGTTGCACTAACAGATTCACAGCTATCTGTGAAGCTCTGGTGGTCATTGTGGCATTCTTTGCAAATCCGTGGACCATAGGTGCTCTGCTTTAAATAGAATTGTATCTGAGCTCACTCAGCCAGTTTTCTGGCTGGCAATACTGTTGCCAGCCACAAAAACCTAACTTAGGCACGCCATGTGTCATTAATATGCTTTGCACGCTACTGCTTGCCACGCACCATCTTGCTAACATGTAAACTCCGTGTAGGCTCTGCACAAAACATACATAAAGTTTATTGAGTCTTGCAACTTGTCTTAAAAACAGCATGAACTAATCAGCCAGTTAAAACAAAAGAAAACATTATAAAATATGACAATGATTATTCATCTTCAGTTATGTCAAAAAAGAAAGCATGTGTACCTCTTATAAAGGACTAAAAAAACAATATTAAAGCACAGATTTTTGTTTCCAGCAAAAATAAAAATTAATCTTGCAGAAGGACAGAGGACTTCTAACACTTTGGAAGACACTTTGAAGTTTATATAGAGGAATAACATTCTAGAAAAAAAATGGATGAAATGGACTGGGGTTTGTCTACATGTCTCAAAAGAAATGCAACAAGGAATGGATGGTCAGTTAAAGAAAAAACTGCAAAAAAACAGTTTGATAAATGAAAAATGACTTTATTCTTATTGTAATATTTTGTAACACAAAGAAGTGCATGAGTAGTTAGGATCAGATAATAATACCACTTTTTACAAGGTAAATCATTTTTATTCCTTATTTCAAATATACTTATTTTAAGTTATATATAAGTGAAGCTAATTAATTTCAATTAGAACTTAATCAGTCATACCAAACATATCACTAAATGTAAAATATCAACATGATGAAATTATCCAAACAGCTTACTTAGGTAAAAAAACAAACATTTTAAGTTTCAAATATGGTTTTGCGCTGTGCTACTAAACACAGTACTTAGAATTAACAGCAAAAAAGTATGTTAAGTTTCATTCTAATAGGTTATCTATGCAAAATAAAGTATTTGAATGTTACTAAACAATTAGCACACCATTAACACTTATACAAGCTGAATTCTTATCACACATTACTGGCATTCTTTCAACACAAGTTTTATTGTTAGCTCTGCTTTAAAGATTCATAGAAAGCTTCATATAAAATAACACATGAAAAACTGAGAAAAGATCTACATATGAAATGTTGGAGTCATTGTTTTATCTTTAATTATGTTTAGTTACTGTCTTCTTACAATATATAGTAATTATTTACAGTTTAAAGTAACTCACTAAGCCTTTATTTTAAAATGAAAGTTAAAAATGAATACTTGCGATTGTTGCGAATTTATCTGTACATGCAGCTTCTGAAAAGAAATGATCTGTGTTTCGGGAAGTATTTGAAAGTTTAAACAGTTTCATGTTTTTTTTTTTTTTCTTGAGTAGTTGGCTGTTCTAATACATCACTTCCTGTTCAATGGGTTAATATTTAATACTGAATGTATAAATTCACTCACAAATGCCACAAGAGTTTCTATGCGTGCAAGTAAAGCTAAACAAACTATTTTTGTGCCTTTAACATAATTTAGCTATATAAAAAAGCTATTTAGAAGCATTAGTACTTTTGTGAGGATTTATAAACTTAAAAAGGTTCTATAAGTTGTTCTTACCTTCTTCTTCTTCCTTAAAGTGAAAGCTGACCTTTCAACTCACCCTGTGAAGAGGAAGTTATGTATTAAAATGTTAAAACAGGAAATGCAGTGTGCTTTAAGTATTAACACTGATAAATTAACTTAAAAGCATTCATATCTAGGAATTAAAACACACTGTATTAAATCATACATAAGAACCCTACATAGTTTATATAATTTAATAAATTAAAAGTAAAAAAAATGAGCTTTAAAACTAATAACTGGTTTGCAGTTTTGACTGCTTGTTATATATTAATAGATTGATTGATTATTATATGATAACAGATGGACCACATTGCAGTTTCTAATAAGGCACTTCTGGTAGAACATACATGATTATATTTTGTGGTGTTTGATTTAAAAATCACAGATAGATTATATTTGATAGTTTTTATTTAAAATATGTGAGGTTAGTTCAATTCTCTCTGATATAATGCATAAACAAGATAGTGTATTGTTTGAAAGTATATAATAAAAAGAAGGAACTAGAATAATGATTTCCTGATATATACGGGATGGTACATCTGTTCTTTCAAACAGCATATTACATATGGATTATAACTGAAGTACAGAGTTCATGCAAATAGTAAGTGGTATAAGATAGATAGTATAAACAGGAACAGAAGGAGATAAGGGCAAATAGACACATATATAGTTAGTAGATTGTTATATGAATAATTGTATACACAGTAAATAAAATAAATAATAATATGCATCTTCTTGACCTTTATAATAACAAATGGGAAATTAACATCTGATAACCTTCTTATTGTAGTCTGAGGACCAAGAAGCAGTTGTAAGAGAAGTTGAGAACAGTGATAACTAATCTAGCTTACTTAAAGGACAACTCCACCTTAGAACTAAAAAAAAAATCTATTGTTTTCACTCTACTTTCTGAGTTATTTTAACTTCTCAAGTCACTCTAACTGCTTCTTATAGAAAATGGCTGTCAATGGGGCTTGACTTATCAACATGATCTTATTTTTCTTCAGGCTTTTCTGTTTCCCATAATCCATTTCAAGTCTGCTTTATATGAGTCATGCTAGATATAAGGAAGTACTGCAGTATTCCCATTCCATTGATATATAATGGGATCAGTGCCAGTCACTGTAATCTTATATACTGCCTGTAACAGGACTGCTTCTTTTATTTCTTGAATTAGAGTTGCCACCTTTCATTGTGACAAAACCAGAGTAAGGCCACAGCCCTCACATCACCCATAACCCCACCCATTCCCACAACTCTCCCGCCCATGTTCCGCTCATTTTTTTATGTCACTTTTGACATCAGAGGACAGGAACGCCCTCTTTTTCTTTTTCTGATGCCTGCTTTTCGCATATTTACTATGCTTTTCTGCAAAAAACAAAGTAAATCAGCCGATTTAACAAACTCTGACAGTTTACTTTTTTGAAACAGAATACCACAGTCTGTACAGTGTTTTCTAGACTACCAGAAAATCAATTTGATATCCTGATAGTCTGGAAAAAAATGGATAGGTGGCAACCTTATCCTGAATGGCCCTCATTTGTGTGTATCTCAGGGCTTGTTTTATAGTATATTAGTTTCTGGTTAAAGGCGTATTGTGCCTGCTTATTTGAACTGTTTCTTTCTGAAATTGGTATGCCTTATTTGCTGTAGCATAGACTAAATTCAGACCTGCTGAATCTAGCTTTGTTTGTATAACTTGAGCACTAATCCAGACCATCTTTTTTTGGAGAAGGTTCCCCTGCACCCTAGTGGCAGGAGTGTGCAGTTAGAACTTGTCTGATCAAAGACTGCTGGAACGGGGCTCAGTTTTTAGCTTTTTATTGTTTAATTAGTTAATTTGTTTAAATTAGTTTGCTCATTTGCTACTGTTATATTAAAAAAAAAATCACTTTATGCATCACCGCTTAGCTAGGGTTAAACTATTCCCAGTGCCATAAAGTCTGCTCTTCAAATTTTCTCTTAGAACTAACCAGTTTTTTTTTATTTTTAGCACTCAAATCTGTTTCTTTGAGCTCAGCACTTGTTTAGAACTCATTGTAAGCACTAAATAATCTACAAATTACTACAGCACACAACTTTCCTCACTTGTCTAGAGGAAAACAGTTTTTAGTACTTAATAAATAAGCACCTATCCAGGCATGTCTAAGGGTCAACTCCCAGTGTTTTCTCCTGTTTACCTGATGAATCTGGGCATTTTGGGGCAATGCAGCAATTGTTCATGTACACAGGCAACCCTCTCCTCCTACCACCCAACACTATAACCTGTGAGAGGTGCACTTATATAGCCAAACTGGAAGCAAAGCTCTCTTCACCCAAGACCGAACTAGACAGTCAAGAGGAGAAGATAAACACCTGCACCACAACACACTCATTACATAGTTCCTCAAAACCTACACCACCAAAACACACCCATAGCAACACAAAACACACACCTACATTCGCGGAGGCTCTCAATAAAAATCTGCTCGAGCAACAGAGACCTCCAAAGCAGAAACGCAAGCAACTTCTACCCCCCAATACAACCCAAATGACACATAGCCCACAAACTCAGTGTGCCACTCAACCACAGCCCATAAGGCATAACAACGTACCCAACACTCTAGTCATAGGTGACTCTATAGTCAGGCACACTGATGTTCCACTCACCAGGCTAAAGAAGGAGAAAGTTGCTGTCAGCTGCTTGTCTGGTGCCAGGATCCACCACATAATGCACGCACTCAGGTCACTCCACAACAAGTACAAATATGACTCTGTCATTGTCCATGTTGGTGTGAATGACCTGAGATGTACCTCCCTGGACTACATGAAAATAGACATGGAGGAGCTCTCAGATCTTGTAGCCCAGGCAGGTATGACCCTAGCCTTGAGTAGCATCCTGCCATCACCCAGAATGATACCACAGAACAAGGACCAAATGATTGATTTCAACAATTGGCTAAGCTTCTGGTGTCATTCTAAGGAGATCCAGTATCTGTCTGCCTGGGATGACATGATCAACAGACCACGATGCTTTGCCAGAGATGGCCTGCACCTGTCTCCCTTGGGATGCCAGATACTGGCTAAGGCTCTTGCCACCCCTATAGTGAGTTTTTTAGGCAAGGTTCAAATGACAAATTCACCACCATAACAGGTACAAGCAAGCAAAATCTGAGGGTGATGCTACTCAATGCTAGAAGTTTAAACCTCAAAATGCATTCACTGGAGGCACTTCTTAAAATGGAGAATATCGACATCTGTGCACTGACAGAGACCTGGTTCAAGGCTCCAGAGAGCATCCCTGCATTACCAGGCTATAATTCATACCACACCTTTCGGCCACCTAACCTGGACCGAAACACTAAAGGCAGAGGCGTGTCCATATTCATTAAGGATATCCACACCTCCAGGCTAGTTGCTCAGCATAATGCATGTGAGATTATCCAAGTGCAACTAACTCTGGGAAAGACCACAATCCAAATTGTAACTTGCTACAGATCCCCCACCATGCCACAGTATTCCCACACCTTATTTCTTGATACACTGGAAAATATTAGAGTACAACCCAACACCCTAATAATGGGCAATTTCAACTACCTCACCATTAACTGGGAAAACTACTCATGTACCAACTCTTTTGCTCAACGTTTTCTGGAATTCATAAATTCCAGCACCTTGGATCAACTTATCCACACTCCCATCAGGGGCATTAATATCCTAGACCTGGTCATTACCAACATGGGCGACCGGTGTTCCACACCAGAGGTCAATTCCTCGTTGGTCAGATCCAACCACAAGCTAATCACCCTAGACATCCACATCCCGCCCCCACCCCCCATTAGGGAAACCACTGTAAAAAAAGTTCTCCAAAGCCAACTTCACACTTCTTAAGACAGAAGTGGCAAACTTCATGACACCCATGCAGACAGACAATAGAGGTATGACTGCTGAATCCTATACAAATGCACTTTATAAGCACTTACACGAGTGCATGGATTGTGCTATCCCTAACAGAACCAAGATGCTATCTTCCAAAAAAAAGAAGCCAATCTGGTGGTCTCCTGCCATAAACAAACTCTACAACAGAAGAAAGAAACTGTTGCAAAAAAGTGAAAATCACATGATTGGAAGAACTCCCTGGTCGGTCTCAGTAAGAAGCTGAGATCCCTCATAAAATCTTCCAAAGCTAGTTACGAAAACAAAATTGCCACTGATTCTAAAGACAACCACAAAGCATTCTATAGCTATGTCAAGAATCTCAATAGTAACATCTCAGATCTGCTCTGAGTTACAGCACAATGGCACTAAATGTACAGAACCAACTGATATTGCCAACATCCTGGCAAATAGGTTCAGTGTTAACTTTACCCCTCTCTCACCCCCTAAAGGGCCCATCTGTATACCGGAAGAATGCAAAGTTCCTGTAATCACAGCTGCACAGGTAAAAACACACACTCTCCAAAGCCAAGAACACAGAATCCATGGGACCTGACATCCCAGGCTGCGTTCTACATGAACTACAGAATGAACTGCACCCCACCTAAGCACCATGTTCAATCATAGCCTCACCTCAGGCTTTGTGTCCACTGAATGGTGCACAGTGATGGTTATCCCACTCCACAAAGGGGGAGCCACCACGGACCCCAGCAACTACCACCCCATTAGCCTAATGAGCCTGGTCTGCAAGGCCATGGAACGTATCATCATGGAACTTATAAACAAAGACATTGGTATTCTCCAAACTCTGGACCCCACCCAGTTCAGGTTTGTAAAAGGTAGAGCATGTCTTCTAAACCTGATAGACTTCTTTGAAGCAGTCACCAAAGCCATAGATGAGGGTAAGGTGGTTCACACAGCCTATCTAGATCTCGCCAAGGCTTTCAACACCATCCCCCACTCTGGAATTATAGATAAACTCACTAAACTAGGTATAAATCCCTATGTCACAAGATATGTTGCCAACTGGCTCACTGACAGAACCCACACCATGAAAGTAGCAGACTCCAAATCCGACTTCAGACCAGTAACATGTGGAGTACCACTGGGTTCAGTCCTGGGTACTCTCCTGTTTGGTATCTACTTTTCTGAAGTACAAGCTAACACAGAAGGTCTTTGGCTAATGAAGTTCGCAGATGACTGCAAACTAGGAGCCATAATCGAAACTCTTAATGATGTGGACATCCTACAAAAGGGCCTCACTGAGACAGATGCCTGGTGTCAAAGCCATGGCTTCAAGCTCAATGCCAAAAAGTGCAGTGTCATCCCCTTTGGTAAAAACTCTGTATCATGAGCTACCACATAGGTTGTAGTCTACTTAACACCGAAAGTATGATAAGAGACCTTGGGACACAGGTGGACAGTAGTCTCTCCTTTGATAATCACATTGCCATAGTAGTCAGGAAATCCTTCTATGTGGCACACCTCATCACAAAAGGCTTCTCATCCAGGAAAAAAGAGGTAATTGTTCCCCTCTACTCGTCACTCAATAGACCCATTATGGAGTACAACACCCCTTTTAGAATGTACCTCACAAGACATCTTCAGCAGCTGGAAAGGCCACAGAAGTACCTCATAAAGAGGATTACTGGCCTCAAACAAATGCCCTACACTGACCGTCTCAAAAAACTTCAGCTTTACTCCGTAGCATATCGCCTACTCCGAGGTGATCTCTGCCTAACATATAAAACTATGTCAAACCCAGAGCTGTTGGACATGCTACTACTAAAGAAATCCTAATCCCTCCAAGCTACACGCTCTAGGGACCTAAACATTGTTACCACAATAAACAGGACATGCTGGAGGGATAGATTCCTGTCCCAGAGACTTCCCATACTCTGAAACAGGCTACCCATCTATGTCAAGCAAAGTTCTTCATTAGCACTCTTCAAGAAAAATCTTGATGAGTGGATGGGAAATAGGAAATACATCCTGGGGATCACTTCTGTGTCTCTGCTAGACAGTGGCACAGGAAAATAACTTTCTTAGGTGGTGTAAGCCAGGGAACCTTGCTGGTTAGGCTTGCGTAGGCCCTTGGGCCGATAGCCAAGTACCTACCTATGAACCTATGAACCTAAGAATTAAGCACATTACAAACTAAAATAGATAAAATAAAGTTAGACCTAAAACCAAATGACACTATTAGTCAGTGTGAACTAAAAAAAAATTTAATACAAAATACATTGAAATTCTAAATCATAAAGTGGCAATAAACCTGGAAAACCTAAAACTTCAAACATATTCAGTAATCCCATCAAACTTACATAAACTTGCTGTTAGATCTAAGAAAATGAATAGACTATATCACATTAAAGAAATTACATTACAATAAATAAAAAAAGTTAAAAGTTTTTTATTAATTCTTGTGTTTGCATCAGAATAGGTTCCTTTCTTTCTAATTCCTTTAAACTACAAAAAGGTACTAAACAAGGTTGCCCACTAATTTCATTATTTTTTGCACTGGCATTAGAACCTTTTGTTAACTTTATTAGGTCAAACAAAATATTTATGGCATAAAAATGGAAGATGATTTGGAACTAAAGATTCAACTCTTTGCAGATGACATACTGCTTACAACAGGAAATATAGAAAAATCACTAGAACATATAATTAGTTCTATGAGGCAATTTGAAACTATTTGGAACTTTAAATTTAATCATAATAAAACAAGTATATTATTAATCAATAAGAAATTTAAAATTTCATATAAATTATTCTGATTTTAATCAGAATAACTCTGAAATTAAATATCATAGCATCATCATTATGTCTAATAGTAAGGAAATGATGCAAGTAAATTTTCAACAGGTTATTAATAAAATTATAAGTCTAGTCACAAGTTGGAATACATTTTCTTTACTATGGTAGAACCTTTAATGTTAATTAAGATGGTAATTCTCCCTAAAATATTATTTGTTACCTAAATATTATTTGTTATGCAATCATTAGCATTATCCCCAACAAAAAATAATGAAAAGGATTAATAACATTCTACTTAAGTTTCTTTGGCATCACAATAAACCAAGAGTTTCTTTTAACTGGCACACAAAAGACTGGAATAATGGTGGAACAGGATTCCCTGATAATCAATTGTATGCTACTTCAGCTATTGTAAAAATCATTGCATTTTAGATACATTCACCATATGAATCAAAATGGAAACTAATACATCAGGTAATATTATATAAACAATAACAAACATATTAACCAACTAGATAAACAACTGCAAAAAGCAGACTGATGAACAAAATCCAAATAAGTTCCAGGCAGGCAGGTAGACCGGACTCTAGATGTAACTTTAAATCAAAATAAATTAATTTGTATAAAGCGCTTTTCATCCAGTTCTATACATGAACTTCTTCAGATACACTTTTACTAAAGAAAATGGTGCTTAAAATACCCTCTCTTACTAGTCATGTGATCAAAAAAAAATCAAGAATTTAAAGTATCCTCTACATAAGAACACATATCAAACAGACTTCTCTCATACAAAAGCATATACTAAAACTTTTTAAAAAAACAAATAAATGTTAAACAAGTAAAAACATGAATATGAAAATCTAAATTCCTATTCAACTACTCATAGATATTATCTTTTTAAAATTTTCAATTTTAAGATGCTGTGGATAGAACACATGTCATTTAAACCTGGTAGTGTATATGCATCCAGGCGTATTTGCCACAACAATTCAGATAATTCCAACATTACTGTCATTGGATCACCCACCGGGTTAGGCTGCATCTGCTGTATTATCCAAAATTTAAAAGTGTGCCCTGGGTTCAGACTGACATGTTTTGCTAGGGCATTTTCGCCCTTATTCCTGGAAATACTATATAGGTGTTCATAAATTCTTTCACTTAATTTTTGTTCTGTTTTTCCTATATAGAATGAAGGGCATTCTTGACATCTAGCCAGGTACACAACCATTTTAGATTGACAATTGCATCTATTATTGTTCTTCAATTTCATGCCCCTGACTTTTACATAATGCCCTTCTTCTATATATTTACAATAGGGGCAACTCCCACATTTAAAAGTACCCAGATTCCTATGCAATTTATTTTTTTTCTTTCTCAAAAATATTTTTCAAATTTATGCCCCTCCTGCAAATAATCTTCGGACTTGTTCCTATTTTACCAACCAAGTCCTTTTCAACTGAGATGAAATTCCAATTCTTGTATATAATATTTCTCACTTTGTAAAATGCCTGATGATAAGTAATCACACACCCTGTTCTAACTTTGGCATTAATATTAATATTTACTATTCTCTCCTCTGGTTCGGTTAACTGCCCCTCATGTATGTATTCGTCTTCTAAAATGGGCTTATAAAGCCTGTTCCTTCTTTTTCTTTTAACCTCTTCTATTAATTCATTCAACAAGTTCCTTGGATATGCTCGTTTAGTGAACATCCCCCTTAAGTTTTCAAATTCACTTTTAAAATCAAGATTACTAGTCATTGTTCTGGCTGCCCTCACCAGTTGACCCTTCACGACAGCTCATGTTTGGTGGCAAGGGTGAGCACTTGAAAAATGCAAAAGGTGTTGGAATATGTTTATGATGAATTCTAGCTGTGTAGCCTTTCTGCTAATTTTTATTCAACTTAATGTCTAATATGGGATCTCGTAGTCATGGTAGGAAAAGGTAAACAGTAGGAAATTGGTCATACTGTTGAAATAATTGACCAATGTTGTTGCCAGCTGGCTATCCCCCTTTATGATCATAAATATATCATTCAGGTATCTCGTGAAAAAATATATAGAATCAGCTATGCCTACCTTATTAAATATAAATATTTGCTCCCAATATGCAATTACCATATTTGCAAAATTGGCTTCACGCAGAGACCCCATTGCCATTCCTATCTTTTGTAAGTAGTATTTCTGTTTGAAAAAAATGAAATTATTACTGACAATAATATCAAGTAACTCCTCCACTAGATGTATTTCAGTTGTTGGAGCACCCTTTTTATACATCATGATGGATACCCACTCTATGCCTAAGGAATGGGATATAGCTGTATACAGATCTTTGACATCAACTGTCAGGAAATTATAGTTGTTGTTAAACTGTAATGAATTTATTTTCTCTAAGAAGGACCATGAATCCTTACATATTTGAGTTTCAGTAATTACATTTTTTTTCAAGATATTATCTACTACTTTGGAGCATGCGTACTTTATGGAGTTTCTTCCATCCACTATTGGTCTAAGTGGGGAGTCATTCAAATATTTATGGAGTTTTGAAACTCCAAAAATTACCGGTGTTAAAGGTGCTAGAATGCTCATGTAATTATAAAGATCTAAATATAGCTTAGCCTCAATAAATAAGTCATTAATGCATATTCTGATATGCTGGTTTGCTACGTTAAATTGATTTAGTGACACTTATTCATAAATTTCTATTTGTAGTATTTTCCCTACTCTATTTTCATAGTCATTAATGTCCATGAAGACTAAACCACTAAAATGTTTCAATTTTAAGATGTTGTGGATAGAACACATCATTTAAACTTGGTAGTGTATATGCAGGTGCCTTCTGTGGAAGGTTAGGCACCGGGCTGGCAACTTGACACCGTAAAACTTCACTGCCAATCATGAGCGGACAGGTGATCCATGGTGGTGACCCCATAACCGGGAAAAAGCCGAAAGAAGAAGAAGAAGTGTATATGCATCCAGGCATATTTGCCAGAACAATTCAGATAATTCCAACATTACTGTCATTGGACCACTTCTCAGGTTAGGCTGCATCTGCTGTATTATCCAAAATGTAAAAGTGTGCCCTGGGTTCAGACTGACATGTTTTGCTGGGGCATTTTCACTCTTATTCCTGGAAATACTATATAGGTGTTCATAAATCGTTTCACATAATTTTCGTTCTGTTTTTTCCTATATAGAATGAAGGGAATTCTTGACATCTAGCCAGGTGCACAACCATTTTAGATTGACAATTGCATCTATTATTGTTTTTCAATTTCATGCCCCTGACTTCTACATAATGCCCTTCTTCTATATATTTACAATAGGGGCAACTGCCACATTTAAAAGTACCTGGATTTTTATACAATTTAATTTTTTCTTTCTCCAAAATATTTTTCAAATTTATGCCCCTCCTGTGAATAATCTTCGGACTTGTCCCTATTTTACCACCCAAGTCCCCTTTCACCTGAGATGAAATTCCAATTCTTGTATATATTTTTCACTTTGTAAGCTGCCTGATGATAAATAATTACACACCCTGAAAATTGAAAAATTTAAAAAGATAATATTTATGAGTAGTTGAATAGGAATTTAGATTCTCATATTCATGTTTTTACTCATGTTTAACATTTATTTGTTTTTTAAAAAAGTTTTAGTATATGCTTTTGTATGATAAAAGTCTGAGTAATATGTGTTCTTATGTAGAGGGTACTTTAAATTCTTGATTGGTCTTTTGATCACATGACTAGTAACAGAGGGTATTTTAAGCAGCATTTTCTTTAGTAACAGTGTATCTGAAGAAGTTCATGTATAGAACTGGACGAAAAGTGCTTTATACAAATACATTTATTTTGATTTAAAGTTACATCTGGAGTCCAGTCTACCTGCCTGCCTGGAACTTATTTGGATTTTGTTCAATAGCAAACATATTACTACCTGTCATAAACAGTTAGTTCCTGACAGTTTCATCTGGCTATTAACATATTATTGTTTAAACATAAACATTTCTAATTAAATTCCCTATATAAATAATATTCTTTCTTCCTTCCAGAAGTTCATATATCCTAATTATTGTGTTAAAGACCTAATCTTTTCAATATTCCCAATAGCATATGTGACAAAGGGAGAGGCTGCTAGCACAGCTATCTGGAATTTTGTAAATAATTATGTGTCACTTGTGAATATCAACATAATCTATATAAGACGCTTGTGTTACAAATGTATTAGAACTGTACATCATGTGTATATCAAACTGGTCTGTACAGACATGTATTAAAAATGTATTTTATGAAGTGCTTGTGCTTAAAATGCAACCACAGTGTGCCCTACCAGAATAGAACAGAAATGTACATGCGCTATTGTAACTGTTTAAATATAGATATTTTAATAGTGGAAACTGAATACAGGAGGTTAACTTCAGGAAAAATAGCTGAAATTAAATTGCTTTATTGGCCAGGCAGGAGACATAATGTCTGTGCTGTTAAGCTTTCTGCATTGTCTTTGGAGTGAACTAATTACTACCTCTGAAAGTATGAAAGAATGCAATTGTTTTATGACTTCCAGCATCTGCCATAGATTTGAGTTATATGTATTTTCACAGGTAGATGCTAAATGCTGCCAGCTTCCAGCAGTAGGGGTTTCACCTGGGATAGAGTCAGATGACAAGAAATGATGTTATTCTGCAAGCTATTCCAGCAGTAATATTTGAGATATTAATTTGAGAACTCTCCAAGAGAGACAGAGCATTTTGTATTTGGCCTTGGACCTGACAAGAAACATTCACCACAACATCTGCTTTGGCTTCATGTAATTAAGTTTCTAGGGTATGGCAATTCTCTTAAATACAGTCTTCTTCTTCTTCTTTTGGCTTTTCCCAGTTAGGGGTCGTCACAGTGGATCATCTGTCTGCTCATGATTGGTAGTGGAGTTTTACAGTGCTGAGTTTCCAGCCTGGTGCCCAACCATCCACAGAAGGCACACACATGCATGCACACACTCACTCACATCTAGGGACAATTTAGAGTGCCCAATCCACCTACAGTATGTCTTTGGGATGTGGGAGGAAACCGAAGCACCCAGAGGAAACCCACACAACCACAGGGAGGACATCCAGACTCCACACAGAAGGTACCCCAGCTGAGGATTGAACCAGAGAAACTCTTGCTGTGAGGCAACAATGCTAACCGCTGCACCACTGTGGCCACCCAATTCTCTTAGATACAGTGAGGAATACAATAAAGCTTAGTTTAGATGTTTTTCTTTATCTATTTGGGACTGTCCTGCAATGCTGTTTTAAATATTTCTTGTGGTTTTGAACTCTGATATCACTGTGAATATATACATACTGAGTATTTTCTTGTTCTTTTATTTATTATTTATTATTTATTATTAAATATATTTAAACCTTTCATTGTGGCTGATCTGTGTAGAGATATTTAAGTTTTGGGAGCACTTGCATGTTTGTTTTTTGACAAGTGTGGGCCACTCCTAATAGCCTTGCTCTTGGTCAAGCTGCCATTTGTATTAATATTAATACTACACAGTAAGATTGGACACCCTTTGTTAAGGGCCTTAAAGTAGCAGATAAGGAGTTGACTGGTGGCAGTGATAACTACCTTATAGTCTGGGAAAAAGGTGGCATAGCTAGTAAACCTGTGCCAGCCTTTCCCAGGTGTGTGTGTGTGTGTGTGTGTGTGTGTGTGTGTGTGTGTGTGTGTGTGTGTGTGTGTGTGTGTGTGTGTGTGTGTGTGTGTGTGTGTGTGTAAATCAAACCTCAAAGAGTGTGTGTATGTGTCAGCTACTTGGGCAGGGACATAAACCACTAGTTGGACAGAGAGGGTGCTGGCGGTTTTGGCTTGGCCACTCAGCTGAGATCTCGACTCAATATCTGTGCCAGTGGGGAGTCTTATTAGGGATCTGGAGAAAGAGGGAGAAACCAGCCTTGACTGACTGTGGTCTGTATGCTCTTATGAGAAATTGCACTTGATGCAGAGAACTGCATCTGGAAATACTGTATGCCTACCTGTCATCATCCCAGTGTACATCCCCCACTGTTTCCAGTGGTGAGGATTGAAGCTCCTTGAATATTGTTCCAGTGGTGGGTCATTACATACTGAGAAACATAATACAGTAAAGAAATGTTTGATATCCTTACTGATTCTAGTGTATGTACTACTTCTTCAATTAATGAAGTTAATATAACCTACCAGAGGAGAGATTTGTTTCTTGAAGAATTTCAGTTGGAATATTTGATTACACCTGATGTCTAACATTTTTTGGCAGTAAAAAATCTCATCTTACCTTTAATTTTTGGCATAACAAAGGTTAATAAAAATATTTAACACCCCTCTTTTAGACCCATTATAGTGACAGTGGGGGACAAAAACATTTCCCATCAGGGTCTGTTTAGATAAATGGTTAAAACTAATTTATAGTAAAGTGCCACACCTACTGATAGACTCCTGGGAATTTTTAGGTCGACTTAAACATGAACTTTGGAATAATGATGATATATTCCTTACCATAGATGCGATAGATTTGTTTACTTAATTTCCAAGATATGAAGGTCTGGAAAGTTTTTTTAATATCATAAGTTCTTATTTTCATTTTGGAAATGAGAAGGCTACTCTCCTTTATGATTTAATGCCCTCTTGCTTGACTATAATTTCATTATTTTTGAAAGTGAAATTTTTAAACAAAATAAAGGAGTCACTACGGGGGTATCCTCTGCCCCATATATGCCAATCTTGTACTTTTAGATTGGGAGACAAAGTATTTAATTAATATTCACTTCTGGAAGAACATGAGAGTCTACGTGAGATTTTTGGATGATATATTTGTATTGGGGAAAGGAACAGAGGAAAATATTAGTTCATTCATTCAATATCTGAATGTCTTCATTTCTGAAATTTACTTATAAATATAATAAAGACAGTATTGACTTTCTAGATATCAACATTAGACATGCTAAGCAAGGATTTAAGTCTAATGTATATAGGAAAGATACTTTTAGTAATTCCTATCTGAATTATTTTAGTTGCCATCTACCAGCACAGAAAATAAGTATTTTAAAAGGACAACTTATTAGAGTTGCCAGGATAATATCTCACAAATGTGATGTGTGTGATGAACTAAACAAAGTGGCAGAAATGCTTTGAGTAAGAGGATACCCACAAAACCTTGTAGAATGTTTAAAAATTTATGTACAGAATGGATGGGGTAGGAGATATAAACCCCCCTAAGGGACTGGGTGAAAAAAGGATGAAGTTAGAAGAATCATAAAAGGGACCTTATTATAGAATATGATGTAAAGGCAGAAGAAATTAAGGCTAGTCTAAGAAAAAAACTGGAAAACCTTAAAAACAAATCCTGACTTATTTAAACTTCTAGGGCCTGAACCCTGTTTTATTTTTAAAACTAGTGGTAATTTAAAGAAAAATGTTGAGGTTAAATGTCCTTTTAGTAGGAATAAGTTAAAGCAAGCAAGTGGAATGAAGAAATGTGGGGCTTGTGCCCAATGTGATTTTATTTGTGAAAATAGCTCTTTAATATTATAGAACAAAGGAAAATCAAAGGTTACATTCCTAAAAGGGAATTGTCAAGCAGCACCTTGCTAAGTGTCTAACATGCCCTGCCTTTTATGTAGGGAAAACTGATAGAGCCTTAAGGAAGAGGATCTTTGAACATTTATGCCTTATAGAGAGAGAAAAAACAATACAAATCCATTATATAGGCACTCTAAGCGTTGCCCTAATTTTAACAAATTTTGTTTTGGTATATTAGATCAGGTTTCATTAGACGTAAGAAGTGGGGATTGTAAAGTAAAATTAGAAGAGAAGGATGTGGTCATTAGAATTGCAAGCCTCCCAGTTCACTGGAATTACTGACCATATTTCTTTAAAACCCATTTTAAATTCACAAGCAGCAAAATGTTTTAAGTGACATCCACAATGGAAATTTTAAGAGGATGTGCAGTTTTAAGTTACTGTTTTTTAAGAAGAGGTTCTTTTAATTTTTTTAAATTCATTGTTTTAAGTGGTTAATTTCTGTTATATATAAGAATAGATGTGAGAAAGTTTTTTAGCTTCTGAAGAAGTCCCGTATGGAAATGAACAAAAGTGCTTAATCTTATGGTTTTATAATTTTATCTTGGTTTGAATATTAAAAAGTGTTTTAAATGGTTTATTTGCTTTCAGGGTTTATTTCCATTCAAAAGCAGTTTTGAATTTTTATGTTGGTGATTAGTCATGGAGCTTCTATCTTTTTTTATGTTTATTTAGTCATTTTGGTTGAACGGAATGGATTCCCTTGACGAGATTCCCTCACTTTTTCACCGGTACAGCAGGAAGAATTAAATAGGGTGAATTCTGAGCTTGTGATAGTAAAAGGCAAGCTCACAAGATCGATAGATCTACTCAGCCAACCAGATAGCCAGGAAAGATCTGAAACAAGAGGGCAGAACCGGAATCAGTTTAGTGAGTCAGCTCCGAATGGAAGAGGCAAAGTTAACAGTTCTGACTGTGATATCGGCACTGTTGGTGGATTATTGCATGCTACAAATGAATGATCTAATGATATCCTGGTTGGAAGTACTCCTTTGGAAGAAAATGTACAGCTGTATCAAACATCAAAAGGTACTGTAGAAATGTAAAAAGAATCCAGGCCACCGTTTTGAGGCAACAATAAACTTTTATATCACAATCACAAATACAAAGATGAGCGCTTTCGTCTGAAAACTAGACTTCATCAGATAAAAACACATCTACTACTCATTGTTTAAATACCAATTCCCCTAATACATATCAATTAACATTTAAAGAAAACACACTTAGAAATTCCACTTATAAAAATATATACATTGCTCACTCCAGGGAATAAAACCTAGCAATGCATCTTATACATATACATAAATCATTACATAAAAAATCTTGTAACTAAAAATAATAAATGTGCCAACTTCACTCCATATTAATATAATGGTATTAATAATAAAGATTTTTTTTTATAAACATCACAAACATACAGTCCACAACAAACAAGTAAATGGACATGTTGACATTTTTTAAAACAAAACCATTCAGATATTTTCTGCCTTAGATATTAAAACAGGTTTGATTGTTACATATTCATTTAGGCCAGGTGAAATAAAAGACTTTAATCGAAGCTGCCATTCAATTCTTTGTTAAGCAAAGCATTTTTAATGTCCCCACCTTTGAAATTATTTTTTATAATAAGATCAATGATGCCAAATTTAAAACCATTGAAGGAAGGGCATACCAATGAATGTTTGTACAAGGCGCTTGTCTCTTTTCCAGTTCGTATATCATATTGGTGCTCATACATTCTATCTTTGAATGCCCTCTCTGTTTTGCCAATATAGAATGCATGGCATCCTTCACACTTAGCCATGTATACAATCATCCTGGTTTTGCAATTTCCCTTACAAAATCTAGCAACGCTGTTTAAACCATTGTTTAACCTAATCCATGTTTCTCTGAAAATCAAGTGACATAAACTACAATTGCCACAAGAAGTGGTAGCTTTAAAAGAACTATTCTGTATCTCACCTTGTTCGAATATTCTTTTAAACCTTTTACCAGTTTTGTAGGTGAAAGAAGGTTTGGAATCTACTACATCATGCACCTCTTTATTTGTTTTAAGTTTATTCCAATTGGCTCTAACATGTTAGTAAATGATTCGGAAAACATATTGCATTCCATAACACAGGCCCCATAGAAATTTTTACCCGCCATTTCTCTTTTTGTTACCTTGGACAATGTTTGTCCCAATAAAGCCACATATTTAGTTCCCCAACCTCTACAAACTTCATCTAATACTTCCCTTACCATCTCCACAGGGTACCCCCTTTCCAAAAATTTCCTTCCCAGAAATATGAACTCGTTAATTAAGTCATCAAACTCAGAGGTCATTCTGGCTACCCTTACAGCTTGACCTTTAATAAGACTTCTTTTTTGTGCCTGAGGATGATGACTAGTATAGTGCAAGTAACTATTGAACCAAGTGTTTTACGATAGATTTTAGATCTGAATCCATTGGGTGCTGTAGTAATAGTGGTATCAAGATAATTTATACTATTTGCATTCTATGTGTGTGTAAAAGTAAAGAATAGGGTACTGTTGTTGAGGTAGTCCATGAATTGTTCTAAAGTGCCCTTGGTTCCATCCCACAATATAAAAATATCGTCAAGGAACCTTAAGTAAAGCCTTATATTCTTGTAAAAGGAACTATGAAATACAAACCTATTTTCCCATTCAAGTAAAACTAGGTTGGTGTAGACAGGGGCAATGGGGATAATGGTTATTTAAAATGTTGTTTGAACCATAAAATCATTCCACAGGGACTTAGATTTTTTAAGTACCCATTTGGTATAGTTTACACTGAAGCAGTAATCAATGATTTTCATAGCTACTTTGATGAATGTGGTATAGGTTTGGTTTCACGTTTGATTAAATACAATGATGTGGCTCTATCTAAGTTGACTGTTGAAATAAACAAATTAAACACTGACATTACTAACGATCTCTTGTTCCCAGAATATGAACAGTTGTATAATAGGGTGTTGGTTAAAATTAATAAAAGAACTCAAAATATTTACAATAGAAAGCAGAAAAAATTTGCAAGGGACAAACAACAGTATGAGATAGGCAAGGCCTACCCAGGTCCATATAGAAACTATAACAGTAAGGTTGTTGGTAAAACATATCTTAATCAAAACAATAGGAATGATAGGGGGGAGAAAATATGTGGAAAATAGAACATCTTTAAATGAAAGAGATCTACCAGGAGATTTAGATACACACAGGCCCCTAGATGAGTTAGATTCTTTCCCTGAAAATAGTGAGAATTTTTTAGTACCAAGAAGGTCGGAGTGCCTGGCAAACAAAATCAGGTATCCTTCAGACCCAGGCCACACATCCGACATTTATGGGATGAATTATGGGTGGAAGAAGGTAATGAGGAAGGGGAAATAAAAGTGGTAGATGGTACGGAAGGTATTCTCAGTGACTATAAGGGTTTCAAAATTTTCAATTATACAACAATTACTTTGACTAAGGAACATTTTGTTCTCTTTTCTAAAGGTTTTAAAATTGATAAATCAGATTATGGGGACATAGCTGATCTTCTAATAGATTTCAAATTATATCTTAGAAAGTTGAATTTAAACATTTTGTTCAACAATAATAGCAATAACAATAATATTAATAATAACAACAACAATAAAAAAAATAACAGTAATATATCTTCCGAATTAGTGAGAAGTAGTACATACAACCCACCCCTACATCCAATTCTATTAATGTTTGAAAAAATAGTCACAGAGGAAATATATGAAGAATACACTACAAATAAATGGAAGGCAGGACATTCTAATTCGACGACTGATGAATTGAATTTATTACAAGATCTACAAGCCCAAGGAAGTTGTCGCATTATGAAACCAGATAAGGGAGGGGGGTTGTATTGTTTGGTGTAGAGGAATACAATAATGCTATTATGAATATTTTACTTGACACCTCCACATATTCACCAGTATCAAAAAATCAGATCAGTATAGCATACAGGAGAATTGACTCACTGCTGGAGGAATATTTGTTGGACAATAGGATAGATGGTAAAACTTATAATTATTTAAGACAGACTGATCCTACTATACCAAACATTTTTGGTGTGTGCAAAATTCATAAATCTATTAGAGAGGCACCTTTTAGACCTATAGTGTCAGGAAAAAACTCAAAGACTCACCCTCTTGCAGTTTATGTAGACAACTATACAAAAGAAATTGTGGCTAAAACTTCACATCTTATAAAAGATTCATGGCAATTTTTAAATAAATTAACTAAAGACATATGGACAGAGTTGTAGCTTCCTGACTATAGATGTCAAAGACCTCTTTACTAGTATACCTAGGACTGAAGGACATGAATACTTGGTGATAGCCTTTATAAGTACTCCACTCTTCCCCAGGACAAAATCTCCTTAATTTTAGAACTTCTGGAGGTGATATTAGATAACAACTACATCAACTTCCAGGGGTAATATTACCAACAAATGAGTGGTGTGTCTACGCCAACCTAGTTTTACTTGAATGGGAAAATAGGTTTGTATTTCATAGTTCCTTTTACAAGAATATAAGGAACTTAAGGTTCCTTGATGATATTTTTATATTGTGGGATGGAACCAAGGGCACTTTAGAACAATTCATGGACTACCTCAACAACAGTACCCCATTCTTTACTTTTACACACACATGGAATGCAAATAGTATAAATTACCTTGATACCACTATTACTAAAACACCCAATGGATTCAGATCTAAAATCTATCGTAAAAACACTTGGTGCAATAGTTACTTGCACTATACTAGTCATCATCCTCAGGCACAAAAAAGAAGTCTTATTAAAGGTCAAGCTGTAAGGGTAGCCAGAATGACCTCTAAGTTTGATGACTTAATTAACGAGTTCATATTTCTGGGAAGGAAATTTTTGGAAAGGAGGTACCCTGTGGAGATGGTAAGGGAAGTATTAGATGAAGTTTATAGAGGTTGGGGAACTAAATATGTGGCTTTATTGGGACAAACATTGTCCAAGGTAACAAAAAGAGAAATGGAGGGTAAAAATTTCTATGGGGCCTGTGTTATGGAATACAATATGTTTTCCAAATCATTTACTAACATAGTTAGAGCCAATTGGAATACACTTAAAACAAATAAAGAGGTGTATGATGTAGTAGGTTCCAAACATTCTTGCACCTACAAAACTGGTAAAAACTTTAAAAGAATATTCGAACAAGGTGAGAGGCAGAATAGTTCTTTTAAAGCTACCACTTCTTGTGGCAATTGTAGTTTATGTCACTTGATTTTCAGAGAAACATGGATTAGGTTAAACAATGGTTTAAACAGCGTTGTTAGATTTTGTAAGGGAAATTGCAAAACCAGGATGATTGTGTACATGGCTAAGTGTGAAGGATGCCATTCATTCTATATTGGCAAAACAGAGAGGGCATTCAAAGATAGAATGTATGAGCACCAATATGATATAAGAACTGGAAAAGAGACGAGCGCCTTGTACAAACATTCATTGGTATGCCCTTCATTCAATGGTTTTAAATTTGGCATCATTGATCTTATTATAAAAAATAATTTCAAAGGTGGGGACATTACAAATGCTTTGCTTAACAAAGAATTGAAATGGCAGATTAGATTAAAGTCTTTTATTTCACCTGGCCTAAATGAATATGTAACAATCAAACCTGTTTTAATATCTAAGGCAGAAAACATCTGTATGGTTTTGTTTTTAAAAAAATGTCAACATGTCCATTTACTTGTTTGTTGTGGACTGTATGTTTGTGATGTTTATAAAAAAAATCTTTATTATTAATACCATTATATTAATATGGAGTGAAGTTGGCACATTTATTATTTTTTAGTTACAAGATTTTTTATGTAATGATTTATGTATATGTATAAGATGCATTGTTAGGTTTTATTCCCTGGAGTGAGCAATGTATAGATTTTTATAAGTGGAATTTCTAAGTGTGTTTTCTTTAAATGTTAATTGATATGTATTAGGGGAATTGGTATTTAAACAATGAGTAGTAGATGTGTTTTATTTGATGAAGTCTAGTTTTCAGACGAAAGTGCTCATCTTTGTATTTGTGGTTGTGATATAAAAGTTTACTGTTGCCTCAAAACGGTGGCCTGGATTCTTTTTATATTTCTTTAGTATTTGGTTGCCTTTTATTTTGAGATCAAAACGTACTGTACCTAACAGAACTTATGTAGCTGTTGGGTCCAGCTTAGTTTCATTAGTTAATAGTAATAACAATATAAAAAGAGACAGAAATGTTTCTGTTAATAAATCTTGTAAATGAACAATGAAGTCTCACAATCCAAAACTTTTTTTTTTTTAAAGAGAATGATCAGTTTGATTATTTAATGCAAAAAAAAATTTAATTTCACTGGTAACAGTACCATGAACCATTTGAGAAATACCAGCTTGGTTAGACATACCAGGAGATTGCTGAAGGAAATTATTAATCTTTTAGAAAATAACTTACTGAAAGTAAAATCATTGCAAATTGAAAATTCTTATTTGCAGCATTTTATTGATTTAAATATTGTACCTCAAGGTTTGCGTATATATAAATTTTCTTTTGGGCTTGATTTTATTTTATTTATTTTATTTTTTTTATTTTATTTTACATTTGTTGACCGGGCTGGTCTAGCTGGATACATATCCTTTTTCAGTAGAGGCCCGGGGAGAAAAGCTCCAACATAATAATATGAGAGAGATTAAACATACAGAGAAAAAATTGAACATACAGAGAAAAAATTAATACTTTCAACATAGGCATAAATGAGTACAGCTAACAACACGTTTGACTAATTTACCATTCCTACGCTGAGGAGTTAGGTTGGTGAGGGAAATCTAGAGGAGGAGGTACTAGTCACCAGGTGGTGATAAGTCTAGTGAGGTGGTTGTTGGCTGGGTTTAGTCTGGTTTAGGGCAGGGACATAACCAGTGTGATTTCAGGAATTTGCTGAGGTTAATTTTAAATAGGTTAAGGGAGGTTATACTTCTTAAGTTGTTTGGAAGTGAATTCCAGGTTTTCCCTATGGAGTTGGCATAGATGGCATCACCGCCAGAGTTCTGGGATTTGATGGTTTTTATTTGAACACTGTTAGCTGATCGGAGGCAAGTAAGGTTTGAGTACGGAGGAAATACTTTATTCAGAGCAGGGACTCTGTCAGGTTGTTTAGTTATTTTAAATACTTCCGTGAGTTGGGTGAAGTTGAGAAGATTAGGCAGTTCAAGCCAGCCAAGTCTCCTTAGGTTAAGGCAATGATGAGTGCGGTAGGGAGTTCCAGTTATAAATCTAGCAATGTGATTATAAGCAACGGAGAGCATATTGAGTTCACGCTTATTGAGGAAAGATAGGATAGGGGAAGCGTACAGGAGGGTGGAGAGAAGATGAGTGCAAGCAATGGTTAGTTTGGCATGAGGGGTCAGAAAATTCTTTATGCGATACATTGAACCGAGTTTTTTATTAACTGTCCTGATGGAGTTGCTAATGTGAGTGTCGAATTTCAGCCTGTGATCAATAGTTACTCCTAGTAGTTTAGTGTTGGGAACAGGCTCTATGATGGTCCCGTTGGTGGATTTTACATGGAATAGAAAATTGTTAGGAGATAGAGGTTCATTGCCTAGGGGAGTGGCTGCTGAGGGGAAAAATAGCAGCAACTTGGTTTTTGCGGGATTAAGTAGAAGTTTCAGTTCAGTGAACCAGTTTTCGATTTGCGCGAAGCAGTTCTGGGTTTTTATTTGGAGTTGTGAGATGGAGATGTCAGAGCAGATCAGGGTAGAGTCATCTGCATATTGAATACAGGTGGCTTTGGGTATAACTAGGTGAAGATTGTTGATGAAGATTGAGAAAAGGAGGGGACCAAGTATGGAGCCCTGGGGGACACCAATGGTGTTGGGGAGTAGGCCGGATAGCCTGTTTTGCCATTGTACAGCCTGTTGTCTACCAGTGAGGTAGGCTTTGAACCAATTTAGGGCTGGGTTGTCAAGATGTAAGCCTTCCAGGGTTTGGAGGAGAAGCTGGTGGTTGACCATGTCGAAAGCTTTCGATAGGTCCAGAAAGAGAGCAGAGGATATGAGTTTATTATTACGGTTATTGTTGATTGAGTCAATGATGAGATGTACAAGGAATTTGTAGAAATGTTTAATAGACATGGTCTAGAATCACTTAAAAAGACTGTGAATTTTCATGATGCTAGATTGTGTGTTTTAATAGATGAAGTCGAAAAATTAACTACAGATATAATTAATGATTTGATTTTTCAGAACTGGAAAGAATATTACTTAAAACACATAATGAAAGTTGAAGGGAAATGTGATGTGATAGTGAAGAGAAAATATAAAAAGATTGAGAGAGATAGGAAACAAAATGCTGATTCTCAAGCTTACCCTATTAAGAAGGAAAAAAGAGAGGACAGTTGAACTTCAGAAAGGTCTAACAATATTAAGAATGGTGGGAAATATGTTAAAGAAAGTTTTTTTATCTAACACAAATGAGATGATAAGAGATGGTAAAGGCTATAAGCAAAGTTTTTTTTTCCATGACAGACAATACATCAAATGAGGTGGGAGGACTGGAATTACCAAGACTAAGGTCAGAGGTTTTACAAGCATCCTCAGAACAGTTGGCCATCTTGGAGAACAAAGAAGGACACATAGTAAACAATGGGAAACAAATAGTTAATAATTTTGAAGGGTTTAATATATATATATATATATATATATATATATATATATATATATATATATATATATAAAATTATTCCAGGGTCGATATTCAAAGCTTCAAAACTTTAAACCTCATATGTTTGACAACATATGAGCAAAGTTTGAAACATCGAAAATATAATAAAAAATTTAAAACAATTACTTCAACACTCTCAGCAGGGGGCAAGCCCTCCTGCGACCCCCACACCCCCTACTTAAATATACCAACTCAGAGATCGCGCTTCATTGCAGAAAAGGGAAATTTTCCCATTCTGCGCTGTATGGAGCCATTGCTTTTCACCTTCGAACTTTTTAAAGTTTGATCATATGGTGTCGACCATATGACATTCAAATTTTAAAATGTTTGAATAATTAATAGGGACCCTTATTCAAGTATTAGTGTTACTAGGGACCACTTTTCCTTATTTCAGAAAGGATTGAAATTTGTCCCAATGAAAAAGTTTAATTTGGTTGATAGCCTCATTGAAACCAAGTTTTTGTTAGAAAATTAAATCTAACAGTGTTCTTTAATGATGAAGAAAATATGGTAGAAAAACAAGGTAAAATTAAAAAGAAAAGTGTGTTTAACTCCCCCCTTCATACAGCTCTTAGTGTACTAGAAAAATCTATTATTGATGAATTATATGATTTGGATTCAAAGTGCAAAAACGAAAAATGGCTTTTAAGAATCTTACTAAAAAAGAAAGAGAAATATTTTTCCAACTGAAAAATGATGATAGTATCCGCATCATGAAACTGGACAAGGGAGGGGGAATTGTAATATATGATTGCTTGGTATACAGTAAAGACATTTTTGATATCATTAGTGATTCTAGTGTATATACTACTTCTTCAATTAATGAAGTTAATATAAGCTACCAGAGAATAATTTTGTTTCTTGAAGAATTTGTATTGGAAGGTTTGATTACACCTGATGTTTACAGTTTTTTGGTAGTAAAAAATGCCATCTTACCTTTAATTTTTGGCATACCAAAGATTCATAAAAATATTCAACCCCCCCCCCCTTTTAGACCTATAGTAGCAGCGGGGGGGGGGGTCAAAAATGTTTCCCATCAGTGTCTGTTTAGATAAATGGTTAAAAGCAATTTATAGTAATGTACCACACCTACTGATAGACTCATGGGACTTTTTAGGTCGACTTAAACATGAACTTCAGAATAATGATGATATATTCCTCATGATAGATGTGCTAGATTTGTTTATTTATTTATTTTATTTTACATTTGTTTACCAGGGAAAGTCCGACTGGACACAGGTCCTTTTTCAGTGGAAGCCCGGGGAGAAAAGCTCCACTATTACTTTATAAATGTAAAACAGTGTACAATAATAATTTGACACAATACAGAAATAATTCAAAAGAATATCAAGTAATAAAAAATAATGCAAAAAAGTACAATGCCATACAAGAGAGAGAGAGAGAGAGAGAGAGAGAGAGAGAAAGACTATAATTTCATGAAGAGGTATTAGTAGTAGTTACCATCCAACATGTCATGGATTACATTTCATATACTAGCAATAACTGTGAGGTTATAATAGTTCAATACTATGTCGATCTGTGATGTAAGCAAGCAGTTAGAGATAGAAAGAGTATGTAGACTACAGTTGGAGATAGACAGAATACATAAATCCTTGCACAGGAGAGATAGCTGTGCTTGAATATATTAAAGGTAGCCAGTTCCAGTTTTAGAGGCCTGGTTAAAACATTCATGAGCAAAGATTAGTTTCTGAGAAAGGGAAATCGATCTATCATGTAGTGGTACAGGACAGAGACAGGAATTTGAAACGTGTGTTTTTAGTAGTGTTTTGAAATGTGGGATAGGGCAGTTGGGGGTAAGAGAGCTGGGGAGTTTATTCCATAATTTGGAAAAGTAGTGTGAAAATAGTGACTCACCGGCTGTGTTGTTTGCTTTGGAGATGTGTAGGATGGATTTGTTGGAAGAGCAGAGGTATCTAGAGGAGCTGTATGGCTGTAAGAGGTTATGGAGAGCAGGAGTTTTATCTGAGTGATGGAGGATTTTGTGAGCGAAAGTAAGTTGAAATACAGTAGTTGTGGAAGTTCAAGCCAGTTTAGTTGTCTAAGTGATGGGCAGTGATGGGATCTATATAAAGCACCAGTTGCAAATTTGGCTATCTTATTGTAGCAAGATTCATGTTTAGCAAGGTTGGTTTTACGGAGGTTGGTAAGCACTGGGGAAGTGTATAAGAGAGCAGATAGGAGGTGAGTTCAGGCAATAGGGGTTTTAGAATTATTGGTTAGGAATTTATTGTTTCTATATGGGAGACCGAGTTTCTTGTGGACTTTTTTAATGGTTTGGCAATATGTATATCAAACTTCAAATTGTTGTCAGTTTCAATACCTAGCAGTTTTGTGTGGGTTGAGGGGGTAATGACAGTTTTGTTTTTGGATAAGATGCTGAAAGGTGGGGAGGGGGATTTGTCTTGGGTGGAGGGGGTTTTGCCAGGATGGAAGAGGAGAAGCTTTGTTTTGTTTGGGTTAAGGATGAGGTGGGAGTTAGTGAGCCAATTTTCAACCAATAGGAAAGATTCCTGGGTGTGTTTGTGGAGTGTTTGAAGAGAGGAGGCTAAGCATATAAGAGATGAATTGTCAGCATACTGGACTATGGTGGTGTGAGGTGTGGAGATATGGAGTTGATTAGTAAAGATAGAAAAAAGTAGGGGCCCCAGGATGGAACCTTGGGGAACACCTATGCTAACTGGAAGAAGGGGGGATAATTGTTGCTGCCATAGGATGGTTTGTTGACATCCTGCAAGGTAATTTTGGAACCAGGAGATGGCTGAGGTACAGAGGTTTAGGGAGGAGAGGATTCTGATTAATTTTGGGTGGTTAACCATATCAAAGGACTTGAATAGATCTAGGAAAATAGTAGATACATATTGGCCATTATTCCTATAATAGTTGACTATGTTGGTAAAGTAAAATCACGGCTGTGGTGGTACTATGAAAGCCATGCTGTGTATCTGTTAGCAATTTTTCTTTGTGAAGGTAATCCATGAGTTGGGTGTGAATAACTCTTTTGAGAATTTTAGACAGGGGGATAAGATGGCGATGGGGTGATACTTTGTTAACTCAGTGGAGTTTCCTCCTTTGTGTAGGAGATATGTGTATGATAAATTTTTCAAATAGTGAGGATTAGGTTCTCAGTGCTTAATCTATTTATGAGGATGGCTACTAGGTAGGCTATTCCTTCTGCTGCAATTTAAAGGAATTCAGCAGGGAGGATATCTGCTGTTAGATTAGTTGGTTTAAGCCTTTTGAGTAGTTCTTTGATTGTATTTACAGAGACTGGTTGGAATGAAAACAGGTTGGTGGAGGTTTGGGTGTGGGTGGTACTTTGGTGTGTGACAGGAGTGGTGTCATTGGTAGAGGACTGAGAGTTTGCTTGGATAGACTCTGTAAAGTAGGTATTAAACTGGGTAGCTACATTGTCTGTGCTGTTGGGAGTTGATGGAGTGGGAGTAGCTGATTTGCCTGGGTGTAGTATGTTGTTAACTGCAGCCCAGAATTTCTGTGGATTTGTTTTGGTATTTTATTTTAATATTTTGGTAGTAGTTGGTTTTATCCCATTTAACTATTTTTTGGGGTTTGTTACGTAATTCAAGGTATGTTTGCTTTGTTAAAAGGGGTCTATTTTTATAACATTGTACCCAGGCTGTATCCCGTGCCTTAAGTAGAGATCTACATTCTTTACTTAGCCAGTGAGAGTAGTTTGATTTAACTCTAATGGTTCTGGGTGGTGCATGGTGGTTGAGGATTTGGCAATCAAAAAAATATATAAATAATCTACTTAATCTGGTTAAATAAGAGGTGCCACATCAGTATACATTTTATTTAAAGTACATAAGGGTTGTATTATTATGACAGCTACTAAGTAGGGCAGGACCAGCTTGAATGTCACACTGATGGGGGAAGGGATGTGAATTTAACATGTGTACTAATAACACTTTGTTTTACTGCAAAATAAACCACTCCCTTGCCTGATAAAAAGTATATATATATATATATATATATATATATATTTAGAAAGCTTGTGAGGAAACTATTACTCTATTTTTGTTTTACTTGGCTCGCTTGTCTGTGTACTTAATAAAGTATTTTTGACTGGAAACAGACTGCCTGCCTTGCTTGGATTACTTTTGAATACTTAGCAATTCTGTACAATTATATATTTTTGTATTATTTGTTTTGACTTAAGAAGAGTTTAAGTTTGCTACTTCTACTACTATTGTCTGGTCTGATTAATATTCAGTGATTAACTAGAGATATATGGACTGAAAATCTTCCACACAGTGAAATTTCTTACACTGTTTTGTTTTAATTATGTATAAATCAAGCAGAATCAAATGCTGGAAATGTGATTCTGAGATGCATATGGTACATGAATGTGAGGTCATCCCTCTTTTTGGAAAGAAATTAATAACATTATTCAAGCATTGTGGTCAGATAGATGAAATATTTCCAAGTCATTGATTTTATTTAATGCTTCGATCCCCAGAATAATTCCAAGGACTCAGGTGCCTCTTCTTTGGTCAATACTAACAATAGCTAAGAAAATAATAACCAAGAACTGCAATATAAAAATACTCCCTCTCATACTGAATTTCTTAGTATGGCCAATATGGTATGTAGTAGTGAGCTGCATATATTTGGATGAGAACTTCTAATAATACTCATTCATTTAAATCATGGCTAAAACTTACAGATTTACTTGAAAAATATTAGCTGTTGTTAATTTGTATTACATTGCTATATTACACATCTGTAGATGTTTGTAAAGTTATTTGTTTGTTTTATTTTACTTTGATTTTTCTTTGTTACTAAAATAAAATATTTTTTTTGAAAAAATTAAAATAAAGGCAGCAAAATTGGTAGGGTTTGAAGGTGATTGCTTAGTTTTAAAACATGTGATTTAGTTATACATCTTTTTAAACCATTGTAATGAGAGTTGTAATATGACAAAGTCTTTTGATTAAATGGAGCTAAACTGCTTCTTCCAGTGTGGGTATTCCTTATTTGAAATGCTTTTGCTTTTGAATTCTATGGATTTCACTCCATTGCAGTACCATGTTTTTTTTTTTTAGCATTGCTATCCAATCCACAAGGAATCATCCAGTAGGTGTGAATAAGTTGTAATAGCATAATTATTTTCATCTACTCGATGTGAATACATTGTAATAAGTTGTAAGAGCATAACCTATAGACGGTAATGAGTTTCATACATAGTTTACTCCTACAAACAACAGTCATCTGTATGTCAATAACCTTTAACTACATACCTCCACAGCAGCAATCCTGGCTAAGTTACATTCCAGAGTGCTGGGGGTAGTACATAAGCGACACATGGGAGCAGTAAAAATGAAATGGTAGTTCCTTGTCCAAAGTTTTGTCTTCTGGCCTGGTACTGTTATGAAGGCTGAAGAACTGAGCCTAAGCTAAGGCAGATGTAAAATGATTCCAAATAATACTAGTAACATCTGTGCATCCTTGGAAATGCTAATCTGTACCCTGACATTGTAGTTTACTGACCATTTGGTTCATTCAAGGATTTAGTATATCTTAATGCTAGCTGTTGCACACTCAGAGTTTCCAGAATTAATCTGCATGGAGTCAATGGTGACTCATAAGATAATAGTGTTAAGCAACATGTTTGGAAATAAATGAACAAATGGACTGTGTGTCATTTCAATTTTGTGCATTATTGTGCTGCCTTTTCCTCAGTGATATGTCTTCTGTGTAAATTACTGAATATGTTTCCTCTGCCTGTATCATCTCTGTGTCTGTGCTTTATAAGCTGGTCTCTCTATTGTATTGTCTGTATGGTCTGTTTCATGGTTGGAAAGGGTTCCTGGATCAGTTCACTTACTTAGTTCATAGGTAAGTAGTAGAAAAGCAGACCATTACAAACGTAACCATAAATCCCTATTCAAAGGTCACCTCTAATCTCAAGGAGGGCAAGACAAGATAGACTGGAAGAGAGTTTGTGGCTGCCCATCCAGTTATCTGTGTTTTACCCAAAGGTGATAAGGGTGCTACCCTGCTTGACTTGTAGTGGAGGTTTGTTCCAGAGGTGGGATATATGAATCTACCACACTGTAATGTTGCATTTATCTGCTGATGAAGATTTAGTTCTATTAACCCAGTTATTGAGGCACAATTTCTTCTGTGAAGGAAAAGGAGATCAAAGAGGTTTGGCTCTTTCATGGCTCTAAAAGCTAGACACATAACTCCATGAAGGAGAAGATAAAACATTGTGTACAGAGAGAGGGCTGCTGGTCAGTCCTCATAAGTTAGATGTCTGAGGATACTGATCTTTTTTAGTTATGAATCTCTCAAGTCTCTCAAGTTGAGTGGCATGTTTAGACAAATACATACCAAAAGGTGCAATATACTCCACAGTGGGTCTTATCAAATACAAATTAAGGAGAATTAAGGCTTCTATGGATCTAGTGGAGATGGCTTAGGAAATTAGATGACCCACATAGAAGGCTTTCCAACCTACTGTGGAGACAGTATGGTCAAATAATGAGTTACTAAGAAGATTGTCTAGAGCTTTTATGACAAAATCTTATTGATGTGAAAATGTTTTCAAACTGTGATACAAATGTAAAATAAAATAAAATAAAATAAAAATAGAACTGTCAGTAGTAATTGTCGCTAATGTACAGTGGAACAGTGTATGATATATGCAGCCAACCACCAATGGACTGGATAAAAATTCTGCAAGAATAATGCCTAGGTACAAAGAAAAGATAATTGGGTTCAAGATTAGCAAGACAGTTGGCATCATTCCAGGTGGCTCCATTATGTGTCAGCATGAGACAAGAACCTCATTAGCCCTACTTGCTTTGCCAATGATGGTCTCCATCTCCCTTTCCAAGGCTTACATATACTGACAAAAGACTTTGCTGTCTCCATAGTGCCTTTTATAGGCAGAGTTCACCTGTTGGGCATCCCACTATAACTAACATATTGAATCCAAAACAAGATCCTATTAAGGTGGCTCTGGTCAGTGCCAAAAGTCTCAACAAGAAAATGCTCAACCTTGAGGCTCGCCTGGATTTGAGTACATACATGTCTGTTTAGTTAATAAAACGTAGTTTAAAAGTTCAGAAAGCACTCCCTCCATTCTTGTTTTCATGCCTACCATATCTTCAGACCTGAAGGCAACTGTGGTGGCATCTCCATATTTGTTAGGGCCCATTCAACCATGCTGAGACCCCTTTTATTAGGCATTTACTTTTCCACTAACAAAGACCTCTGGCTAACTAGGTTTGTAGAAGATATTGTCAAGTCGCCCTGTGATACCCACACCCTGCAACAAGAACTTACATTTGTAAATACCCGGTGTACTAAAAATGTTCATAAATTAAATGCTAAAAAGTGCACTATTGTCACAGTTGGTAAATTACCCTCTCCTAGCATACAAGACAGAGAATGCCCTACTCCAAAATGAGCACGTTGTTAGCGATCTTAGAACTTAGGATGATAATTTCCTCCTATTTGATCATCATGTAACAACAGTAGTCAGAAAGTCTTCTACTTAATCCAACTGATTGCCAAGGGAATATCATTCAGACCTAAATAAGTAATTGTCCCATTATGTTCAGCATTGATTATGCCAAATATTAAATACAATGCCCCCTTACTAAACATAACAAACAGCTAAAAAGTCCCTAGAGGTTCCTAACTAAGAAACTCACTGGCTTAAAAACCCTAAACTATCAGAAAAGCCTTTTTATTCAGTATCCTGGGGGGAGATCTATGCCTTGTCTTCCAAACCATTAGTGTCCCACTAGATCTGGATTATTTTGTATCTCCACCTATCAAATAGTCTCATAAATACCAGAACAAGAATTCTAAATATTCGCCAGCATGTAAATAAAACAAGGTGGAGAGATAGGTTCATTACACAGTGCCTTACACACCTCTGAAATAGACTCACTCTGCAAATTAAGCAGTGTGATAATTTATCTTCCTACAAATGGAAATTGGATGATTAAATGTATATTCACCAATTCACCCCTGGCTTTATTGGCCTAAAAAGAAAGGAGATTTAGCCTGAGGGTGATTACTGTCAAGGTATAAATGTCACAAGACTCACGTGCCTTGTATTATTTATTTATTTTATTTTATTTATTTGACATTTGTTTACTGGGAAAATCTAACTGGAATAATAACTCACTTTCAGCAGAGGCCTGAAGTGAAAAGCTTCACATTGACATAATATGGTTACAGTTAAATAAAGTTATTTCAAAGCCTAATACAGAAGGATGACATATTAAATAAGCAAAATTCATCTCCAGCTTATATAGTGTGACCCTATACACATATACTGCAAATATTTAAACAGCTATAATAAGCTGAAAACGAACATTGTCAATAGATAAAATATTGCCGTGTATAGAGATGACATTAAACACACTAAGTACAATCTTTGGAACAGAGTTGACTAGATAATATAGTAGGCAAAAATGTATTTGATCTTTGTCTAAGAAATAGATTTTACTAATTCCTTTTCTCTGAACAGACATTATAAAAGTAAGCTGGTGGTGGAAGGATGGAGGGATTAGTACAGTTGGGGTAGTGCAGGAGCAGTTTATGTAGTCTTTTAGTAGTAGTTTAAAGTTAGAGAGGTTATCCATAGATCTAATTTTCAGAGGGACAGAATTTTAGCAATAGAGTATGAGCAGAGAGTTTGGCCAGAGGATTTGTGGGGTCTACATATGGTAAGAAGATATTTATTTATTTACTGATTGATAGATTGACATTTGTTGACCAGGAAAGCCCACTAGGTCAGAAACCCATTTTCAGTGGAGGCCCGGGGAGCAAAGCTCCATTTACAGTAAAACATATAACAGCTAGGTACAATTTACATTATTTAACAGTATGATTTTTGTACCATTTCAGTAGTAGTAATAAGCAGAAATAAGTAAAAATATGCAGTCAGGTTAAATGTAGGCAATGGCTAATCACTTAGTGGCATTCTGTTAATCGTTATACTCTGATAGGACAGAGGCTGAAAACAAAGTTATGTATATTAATATAAAATCATTGTGGAGTAATGAAAGTTAGCTGGAATGTTGTTCATTAGAGTGACATAGTCTATTATGGTGATAAGATGGTGACTTTTTTATTTATTTTATTTGTTTCATATGATCCTATGAAAAGATTCAAGGAAACACTTCAAGAGATGAGCCCCTATGGTAAGTTCAGGTCTATGTTCACACATCAAAGCATTGAACGGCCATTCCTCAAACAGTAATCCACGAACATCACTTTCCTTGAAGAGTGAAATCATTGTAAAAAAATCGAAAGGTAATAGTTGGCCAACAACAAGGAAGTACCTCACTGTATAATGTAAACTAAACAAAACCTTTTAAAATTTGCCCTTTTTCCCACTGTAGTGTGATCTTGGAGTTGGTATATATAGTTGGGGGGGGGTGGGGGGTGCAGCCCACCAGCTTCATGGGCTCACCTTTTTATGATTTTTTTTTTATGATGATTTCATTCCTCGATGAAAGTGATGTTCTTAGATTACTGTTCGAGGAATAGCAGTTCAATGAAAATTTTCTTCAATGTGTGAACATAGACCTCTTAAGTTCCTGCAATAAATGATCAATACTTTTCTATTTTGCTTATCCTAGCAGCCATGATTGCTGTGTCATCAGTACTAGTTTTGAACAGAAATGTCATTCCATATGGAGCTTAGTATACCTGACTGGGTTGAAACAACAATGACACAAAGAACAGTGTCAGCATACAAATGACAGGCAGATTGGAAGGCTTACCTAAGATCAGTCAGTACTGATGAGAGTCTATAGGTCTGGGAAACAGCCAATAATTGAAATGATTTCAAGGCTAAACTGCTGCTGTAGGACATGGCAGCTAATAATGATGCGTATATATTTATCTTTGTTGGCTTTTGTATAATGAATGGTCTACAGGCAGTTACCTGACAATTAAAACTGACAGAACTACCTGATGCAGACGACAAATGCTATATAAGTGATGACTGGTACCATGCTGATACTACAGAAGTGATGACTGGTACCACAGTGATACTGCAGTAGTGATGACAGGTCCCATGTGATGTAGAATGCAAAGCTACTCAAGTAATGACTGTAACTACCGTAACATTACCAAAGTGGTGACAGTACCACCTGATGTAGAATGTGATACTACAGTAGTGATGACTGGTACCATGATGATACTACACAGTAGTGATGACTAGTACCATGGTGATACTACAAAAATGGTGACAGTATCACCTGATGCAGAAGGCGATACTATAGTAGCGATGAATGGTACCCTGGTGATACTACAGCAGTGATAACTGGTACCATGGTGATACTACAGTAGTAATGACTGGTACCATGGTGATATTACAAAACTGGTGACTGTACCACCTGATGCAAAAGTTGGTAGTACAGTAATGATGACTGGTACCATGGTGATACTACAAAAGTGGTGACAGTACCACCTGATGCAGAAGGCAATGTTGTAGTAGTAATGAATGGTACAAAGGTGATACTACAACAGTGATAACTGGTACCATGGTAATACTACAGTAGTAATGACTGGTACCATGGTGATATTACTAAAGTGGTGACTGTACCATCTGATGCAAAAGGTGGTACTACAGTAGTGATGACTGGTACCATGGTGATACTACAAAAGTGGTGACAGTATCACCTGATACAGAAGGCAATACTATAGTAGTGACAAATGGTACCATGGTGATACTACAACAGTGATAACTGGTACCATGGTGATACTACAGTAGTAATGACTGGTACCATGGTGATATTACAAAAGTGGTGACTGCACCACCTGATGCAGAAAGTAAAACTAAAGAAGTGATGACTGGTACCACTGTGATACTACAGTAATGAAGACTGGTACCACAGTGATACTACAGTAGTGATTATAGGTCCCATGTGATGTAGAATACAAAGTTACTCAAGTGATGACTGGTATTAACTGATGTAAAAAGAGATACTACAGAAAGAAAGATGCACCATGGTAATACTACAAAATGGTGACTTCCCACCTGATGCAGAAGGTGATACTACATAAATGATGACTGATACCATGGCGATATTACAAAATGGTGACTGTACTACCTGATGCAGAATGTGATACTACATAAATGATGACTGGTATCATGGTGATACTACAAAATGGTGACTGTACCACCTGCTGCAGAAGATGATACTACATAAATGATGACTGGTACCATGGAGATACTACAAAATGGTGACTGTACCACCTGATGCACAATGTGATACTACAGTAGTGTTGACTGGTACCATGGTGATACTGTACAGTAGTGTTGACTAGGACCATGGTGATACTACAAAAATGGTAACAGTACCACCTGATGCAGAAGGCAATAATACTATAGTAGTCCTGAATGGTACAATGGTGATACTACAGCAGTGATAGCTGGTACCATGGTGATACTACAGTAGTAATGATTGGTACCCTGGTGATATTATAAAAGTGGTGACTGTACCACCTGATGCAAAAGGTGGTACTACAGTAGTGATGACTTGTACGACGGTGATACTACAAAAGTGGTGGGAGTATCACCTGATACAGAAGGTGATACTACAGTAGTAATGACTGGTACCATGGTGATATTACAAAAGTGGTGACTGTACCACCTGATGCAGAAAGTAAAACTACAGAAATGATGACTGGTACCGTGGTGATACTACAGTAATGAAGACTAACACCATAGTAATACTACAGCAGTGATTATAGGTCCCATGTGATGTAGAATACAAAGCTACTCAAGTGATGACTGGTATTAACTGATGTAAAAAGAGATACTACAGAAAGAATGATGCACCGTAGTGACTACAAAATGGTGACTGTACCACTTGATGCAGAAGGTGATACTACATAAATGATGACTGGTACCATGGTGATACTACAAAATGGTGACTGTACCACCTGATGCAGAAGATGATACTACATAAATGATGACTGGTACCATGGAGATACTACAGTAGTGATGATAGATCCCATGTGATGTAGAATACAATACATAAGTGATGACTGGTACTACCTGATGCAGAAACCAACACAAAAGAAGTGATGACTGGTGTCAGTTGATGCAGAGGGTGGTAATGCTAAAGTGATACCCGACATCATGATGATACTACACATGTGATGACTATACCACCTGATGCAGACAGCAATACTACAGAAGTGTTGACTGATAACATGCTGATGTTACAAAAATGTTGATGGGTACCCCTAGTTCAGATTTCTGTCCTCTCTGATTTCACCTTGAGACACCTGGGGTACACTTTGACAGGTGTACTTCCCTAGTCAAACTGGCCACCTTAATCCAGAGTGGATCATGTCAGGATTCACAGACACTTAGTATCAGAGGCTTCCCTCACCTCATTAGCTAAGTGAAAAAATAACAACAGCAATGATATTTTACCAGCAAATGAGCCCTCCCACTTATTCTATACCTCTCATGACTGTTCATGGTGCCAGACTAGAATTAAAGTGAACAGAATTGTCTTTCCTCACTGATTCTACCAAGAACACAAGGGATGAATGGTACCATGGTGAGACTATGAAAGTGATGACTAAAACCATAGTGAAATTACAGAAGTGTTGACTAGTACCACCTGATGCAAATGGTAGTGCAACAGAGGTAATGACTTGTATCACCTGATGCAGATGAGAATACAACAGAGGTAATGATTTTTACCCCCCTTATGCAGATAACAGTGCAGCAGAGGTAATGACTTGTATCTCCTGATGCAGATGGCAGTACGATGAGGTAATTACTTATAAAACCTAATGCAGATGCAATATTACAGAAGTGATGGATGTTATCACCTTATGTTAAAGGCAATATACAAAAGTGGCTACTGATACCATGGTGATGTTATAGCAGTGATGACTGTAACATCTAATGTAAATATTCATGCTACAGGAATCACAACTGGTATCCCTGATGCAGACACTAATTCCATAAGAGTGACAACTGGTGCCATGGTGATACTATATGGGTATGAGCAGTGCAACATCATACCAAAAGCAGTACTAGAGAAGAGATGACGAACACCATTGTGATAATACAGTGGTGAATAGTGCACCACCTGGTTCAGAAATTATGACTATTATCACCTGAAGTAGAAGCAACATTGTACTATGGAAGCGATGACTGGTATCCTGGTGGTACCACAGAAATAATGACTGACTCCATCTGATGCTAAAGGTGATATTACAGAACTGATGATGGCACCATAGAGAAATGATACATGGTACAGTTGTCATACTATATAAGTGATGACTGGATTCAAAAGACATATAATGTAATATAACAGAAATGATGACTGATCCCACTTGATACAAAAAACAAGAAATTAAAGAGTTGGATTACAACATTAGGAATGATATTCTTTTTTTTTTCTTATGCTGCCAATTATCTAGGGAAATTTTTAAAAGTGGATAAACAATGATAACAAATCAAAGAAAAGAAAGACAAAAGCTTCTTAGAGACAAACATGTTTATGAGAAAAAAAGCTTACTGTTTACCTCCAGATCTAAGACGAAAACACACGATAAACAATTCAGGGCCTAGTAACAGTGACATTGTGGAAAACGTGAATGAAGTAGTTTTTTTTTTTAAAGTAAAAATAAGGCACCAAAGCTACACACTAAACTATCCACAATTATTTTTATTAAAAAGAAAAAGTAATTGTGGATAGTTTAGTGTGTATCTTTGGTGCCTTATTTTTACTTTTATTGCTGTACTCTTGGCACCTGAGTGTACCTGCAGCCGGTTCAGTTTGTACACTTGTTCGTTTGTTTTATTTGGCCAAGGACACACTACTTTTTGGAAAGATGGATATGGACATTAACCAAGAACTCTTAAATAAAAGTAATTGTGGATAGTTTAGTGTGTATCTTTGGTGCCTTATTTTTACTTTTATTGCTGTACTCTTGGCACCTGAGTGTACCTGCAGCCGGTTCAGTTTGTACACTTGTTCGTTTGTTTTATTCGGCCAAGGACACACTACTTTTTGAAAAGATGGATATGGACATTAACCAAGAACTCTTAAATAAAAGTAATTGTGGATAGTTTAGTGTGTAGCTTTGGTGCCTTATTTTTACTTTTATTGCTGTACCCTTGGCACCTCAGTGTACCTGCAGCCGGTTCAGTTTGTACACTAGTTTTTTTTTTTCTTTGTAATTTCTAACAGTTTGGAGATCTGAGAGAATAATGGATTGATCAACATAAGCAGGAATGAATGGGAGGTCTCAGGTGTTACTTGTGAACAGCAAGTGAGGCAGGGAATAAGATCAATTCTTTGAACAGGTAACTCTGTTTCTTAATTTAATATTTACAATTTCACTGACTTGCTTATAGCAGTTACTCATTATGAATTATTCAGAAAAGATCCTACTGTCATGATCTCTAAAACAGCAAACATTACAGATATTTTGACTGAAGACTTAAACTTGCTTGGTCTATGTCTGATAATAACAATAACATACATGTTATAACCCACCACTTAATCCCAATATAGCTGCATTTGAATGACATTATGAGGATGGGATAAGGACAGTCTGAAAAAGCCTCTATGTACAAAGGTAGAATTTAACCCATGAGAAGTTGTTAAATAATTTAGCTTCCAGCCATGAAGTATGAATTGTGAAACCAGATAAAGGTGGATGAGTTGTGCTTTTGGACAGTGTGACATACACAAAGTGTACTTGAGTGCTTTCACTATTATTGTCTGAAGGCTATTACAAACGTGTATCAAAAAACAAAATCAATATAGCTTATTCCAAAATCGATATCTTATTCATTTGACTTGCTCCTATAGGGTTTTCTAATTCAAGGAAAATTCACATTGGTTTACAGGCACTATATTCCATTAATCTTCAGAATGCACAAGTTACATAAAAATAGTGTTCACCACCACTATGGCCCATGGTGGCTTCAGGAAGGTTGAAAGCTGAACCACTAGCCACAAATGCAGACTGAAAACTAAAAAATACATTTGATACTAAAAATTATAAGCTAAAAGTCTCTTGACGTTTTTCTTAATGAATTTGACTGCCATCAGCTTTGGTAAAGTCCTTTTGTTTGTTATTGTGAACATAATCAGTCTTTTTAATTGTATACCACACATACCTCTCAACCTCTTATCAGAAAAAATCTTGACAAAGCCATAAATAATGATGTGACAAAGGCCCAAAATAAGGACAATTTTTAAATATTGCTCTTATAAACTCAGAAAGTTGATAGAATAACAGGTGTCATGTTAGTATGAATTTTCTGGAGAGTATTAAGTCTAAAACTCAAATGTTTGCCATTATTTTCTGACTTCGATCCTCACTAATTTGGCAGAAAACCAAACGTTTTATGAGAAACACACCAAAAATATGAGGCAAAAATCTAAACATTCTGTGAAAATTTGGACAGTAAATGCAACAGGTTAGCAAATGGAGATGTGTATACTATTTGTGAATTTCTGGACATTGTCTTACACAATCATTTTTTTTCTTCTTTAAAGTTGAATATTTCCACCAATTAACTGGGGTTGCAGTGGAAAATTCTTCAGCACCCATATATCTCAAAATTATCCTAGCACTGTGGGAAAAATAAATGTATTTAATTCCCTGTTTGCAAATAACATAATTGTTAAAAAATACATTTTTATTTTGTAAATAGTTTCTGAGCATGATGTAAAGATGCTTATTGGTTATTTGCAAAAAATACTTTGTTTTTGAATGGTACTTTTAAATTTGATTACAATTAGATAGAATACCTATATGTTTTCATTTTTATTATAAAAGGGCAGATAGCTAGTCTTTCTACATTGGTCAACAATAAAAATCTATTTTACATGGAGATTGATCATTTGATAAAAATGTTAAAAAAAAAAAATTACTAATTCTGCAGGTAACTGCCTTTTTTCCAACTCTGTAGGCAAAATATGGAACAATCTCCCTCCACACATTACCTCTATAGGCTCCTTTATCCTTTTTAAAAAACATCTTCTTCAACATCTTAACAACTTTTGGCTCTGCTCTTGTACCAATCCAGACTAATCAATCTGTCTACTACCATATTTCCTTACTTCAAAACTGCAATCTTTTATGTGATCATAAACGACCTATTGACTGAACTTTTTTTTTAAATGAACCAAAGGGAGTGTAATCTTTAAAAGAATTTATTCACTTTCTGAATATGTAGATAGTATCATATGTTTTCTACTACTCGATTCTAGACTAATAAGTATGAATGGTGGCTCAATGTCTAAGCCACAAATACTGATTGTATATGTTCAATTTCTATAACCTTGTTTTTAATCTGTGGAGCTTTTCTCCCCCGGCCCACAAAAAAAAAAAATTTAATCCACTAGCCTAGCGGTCAACAAATGTAAAATAAATGTAAAATAAAAATAAAAATAAAAAATGTTTTTAAAAAGAAGATATTCTGAGGATTTATTGTAGCAGGTAAAAAAATGAGGTTGTTCAAGGTAGAAAGACAAAATTTAAGCCCATTACGGGTAACAAAGACTTCTCAAAGTTTATAAATATATTTAGAACCTTTTCCATGGTAGTATGTTTTTCAACAGATGCACACAGTATCAAATCACATATTAATAAGATTTGGAGTCTTTGTTTTACTAATGAGTTTAAGAAAAATATGTAAGGTACCTATTACAGTATATTGCAGGAGGGGTCTAAGTCAATTAATCGAAATACATAATCGTCAAATATGTATTCATTGAACTCTAAACATCGAAATTCATTTCAGCGAACCTCTGACTTTTTCCAGGTTTAGGAAGCACTTGGCTATCACCACAACTTTGCCTTTTTCCCCACTGTAGTGCGATCTCAGAGTTGGCATATATATATATATATATATATATATATATATATATATATATATATATATATATATGTATATATAGTTAGGGGGTGAGGGGTGTGCAATCCCCCCACTTGGGAAAGTTTGATTTAGTGTGGTGTGTGTGTTCCGGAGTGCTAGTGGGTAAGTGGGTCTCAGTAGGAGTGAATTATTAAAGCAGTATTAGAATAATCAATAGGTACAATTCTAAGTCTTAAACCACACACAACCAAATATGGGAAATGCACTTTCTATAGGTACATAAATCATGTTTTTTTATATGTCAGTAAGTGGATACAGTAGAACTATTGGATGTCCAAGGATATATAGCTGCAACACAAAAGATGTTGTTTATTTGGACACTTGTCTTACATGCCCAGCATTTTATGTAGGAAAGACAGAGAGAAGGCTTTGTGACAGGATTTATCAATATTGCTATGACACTAAAAATTTTATGTAGGAAAGACAGAGAGGAGGCTTTGTGACAGGATTTATCAACATTACTATGACAAAACTAAGATTGTCGACAATGACTTTGTATACACAGCCTTATGTACATGAACTTCAAAAGATTATTTTTCATCATTGATAAGGTTTCAGAGAACAGGAGAGATGAACCTTGGAAAATGAAGTTGGAATACAGAGAATGTGTGTGACAGTTGTGGTTAAATTCAACTAGAAAATCGAGTTTGAATGGGCATGTTTCTATTTCAAGTATGCTGGCTTTAATGTCCACTAAGCTTTAGATTCCTCTCAGTATGTATAATTTCCACATTTTAAAAAATATTCTGAAATCAAAGGAGATAAGTATTATTTGCACTGTATATTTCTAATAATTTAATAATTAAATTACTTCATATTTAATACTCATTAATACCAAGCATTTCAAAATTAATAATTTTGTGATTTTTATATTTTAATATTTATGAATGAATTGATATAATTATTTACTGTGCAACTTATGAATAATATTTGAAATGGATGTTAGTTGAAACAAATATTGACTGCTTTTATCTTAAAAAGATATGTGTATGTGGACAATGATATCATTATGACTTGTTTAAAATGGAGTAATTTTGTTCATTTAGATTCTGAAGAAGTCCTAAGGAAAGACTGGACAAAAGTGCTATAGATAAATAAATAAATAAAATGACATCATCTGGTCTCATCGTGTGTTTTTTTTTTTTTTTTGCTTTTCTTTAGTTTATTAGTGATTTCTTCACATTGGAGTACCATGTTTCAGAGTTGAAAATAGGAAATGCATAGCAAAAGCCATATGTCTTTGGGAAAGAAAATGCATCAATCTTCCGTGTGTATTCGTTGGAAAATAAGGACAAAAAAACTCTTTGCTTTAGCACTGCATACCATTCAAAGAGATCTCTCATAATTTCATTGGTACTCTGGGCTATTTATTTGTGAGGATCAAAGCCTAGTCTTACATTCCCATGGTAGTTTTCAGCTCTTAAATTTGCATACAGGTAACCCAAAGAGCCAAACAAGGATATGCTGGGACATTCACATATTTCTCCTATCAATGATGGGCAGTGGTGCCAAACTGGGAATGAATTTGACATTACCCATTCATTCCTCCAAACTACATTTGAATAAAGTAAGAGAAGTACTCTGCTTTATTTGAAGATAGCTCCATATAAGACGTATACTCTGTGATACATACCTATCCCTCTAGCATATTCTATTTATTATGCAAAAGAGATTGAGATCCCTTGAATGGATGTTTATTGTATTATTGGACATGCAAATGTGTAATAAATCTGATAGAGTAAGGTCTATTGAAACTCTATAAACAAGGCAGAGGTCAACTTTCGCTAGCCTATATGATACTGAAAAAATAGGGACAAGGCTTTGAGGTGGTTAGCCTAGCTTTTACACTTTAGAATCTTGATTTTTTTTTTTTAGTGAGAAAGTACAGTTCCCTATTATGCGATCGAAACCTTAGGTTATCGAGCACCTAAAGGTTGATCACAAAATGTCGACGTCTGAAAATTGCAAACGGTCGTCACACAGGGAAATGAGTAGTTTGGCCAGTAAGCGGAATTTGTTCTTTCTCCCCTGTAGAGTGAACTCAGAGTTGGTTTATTTATTGGGGGGCACAGCCCCCCAAATCAGGGTGGCTGGGGGTAAAGGCTCCCACTTTATTTCTGTTTATAACTTTTTTTTTTAATTTGGCCAACGGCATTGTTTCCCTGTGTGGAAACGGCCATTTTTGATATTAAGGGTTCGATATTTTGTGATCGACCTTTAGGTGATCGATAACCTAAGGTTTCGATCATGTACTATAAACCCAGAAGGTACTGTGGTTATTTCAGTAATGACAAATGTTTGGAACGGTGCATACTGACAAGGGCATTATACTCAGTGATCAGCCATATTAGTGCCAGGTACAGTGAACCTGGATGCAATACTTTTAGATATAATCTGTACAATGAAAAAAAAATGACTTACAACAGTGGATATGTGTTAATTAAAGAACAGTTCGTTATCAACATAGATTCTCAGATCATTAAGGATTGGGGAATGGACATAATGGTTAAGGTGTTTACCTTACAGACCCAAGATGCAGGGTTTAATTCTGTAATAGGGCAATTGGCTAAGCTTAAAGTGGCACACGAAGGTAGTTAGCCTACTACTAACCTATGATCCATAGAAAAGTCATTATTGTCAACTATTCTAGTATCCCCCCCCTCCCCCACATGACAGCTCTTAACTGATTTCTACAGCCTGATTATTTCCTGAGTTGGGATAAAGTGGAAGGGGTGGGGGATGGTGTAATGGTTAAAGTGTTTACCTCACTGATATAAGCTACAGGGGCTGATTCTCACTTTTGTGTGCTGTTATGCCATTGTTCGTTGCTTTAATAACTTTTTCAAAGAAGTCAGTTAAGTTAAGGAAACAAGACCTGCCCTTGCCAAATAAAAAATGGATTGGGTCAAGAGTTTGTAGGTTACCTATATCATTGTTTATTAATGCTATAATGCTTTCCACAGCCTTACAGATAAGACTGATCAAGTTTATGTGTTTATAATGACCAGGGTCCATTGAAGCCCCACCTTTGTATAAGGGAGTGACTGTTACTATCCTCCATGCATACAGCACAAAGCTTGTTTCTATAGGGAAAAGCTGCGGTGGTGGTGCTGCAGTAGCGTTGTCACCTCACAGTAAGACGTTGTCCTGTTCGATTCTCAGATAGAGCGTCTTCTGTGTGGAGACATGCGTGAATAGGCATACCTTCATTGAAGGTTGTGCTTCAGGGTTGGCAACTCGTAAAAATCTACTGCCACTCATTAGCGGACCGGAGGTCCGCTGTGGCGACCCCTAACTGGGAAAAGCCGAAAGACACAACAACAACAACTAAGGTTCTACAGGGAGTCAAACAAGTCATGTTTTAGCCTTAGATAGTGCCTTGATAACTTGTTCTTGGGATATTTGAGGTGGGATATAGATTTGGGTATGCGATTTGAAAATATTCCAGAGGAAATGAGGGTGAAGTTTGGGCTAAATTTGTCTCCTAGAAGATTGTCTATGTCCTCATGGACTGAGTATGTGGTATCATTTGCTATATTGCTCTGTGCAGTGATGGGTATTCTGTCTGGAATTTATCACATAATTAAAAAAGGCTTTGTGGTTATCCTTCACCAGGGTCACTATTTTTGCCTTATATCTGGGCTTTGATTGATTTATTTATGGTTCAGAGAATTATAGGGCCTGTTTATATTTGGATTCCTCCACAGGGGGTTATTTTTGAATTTGGTGTTGTATTTGTTTCTGAGGGGGGACAGATGCAGTTGTGCAACTTTTTACATGTGCATAGAATTTGGCAGTGAATGATTCTGCTTAAGCAGTGGGGTCATCAAGATGAAAGCGGCTTTTGAATTTAGCCAAGTTATTACTCTGTTTTAGTAGATTAGACTTGACATAATCTTTGAATACTGAGGAATTGGAAGATGCTTCAGGCTTCATTCTTATCATGAATTTGATTGACTTGTTATCTGATTTGACCAGGGAAGAATATACAATTGGTGAGGAGTAAAAATGCCTCATATTGGTAAGGACCAAGTCTAGGATTTTATTATCCCTGGTTGGGTGCAGACTAACTGGACCACTGTGTTTGCATTGATGAAAACCAGAAATCTCTAGGCTTATGTCTGAGGATGGTTTCCCAGCTTTTAGGGGTAATTGAAGTCTCTTAGGATTGGTGTTTGGCTAAATACATAGACTTCATACTGGTTAGATAGGAGATATGGGCTGAGGGCGATATAAAGAGGGCCCTATTGTTAGCTATGATATGATAAGGGGTTTTAGTAATGGCAAGTTAGACATAGAGGAGTTCCAGATCATTGTCTTGTCTAATGAGTCTGGAGATGAAGCATTTTTTAAGAATACGAATAAAATTCTACCTTTAGTGCCTTTGTTTAATGCAGTGGGCCTGAACATGTGATAGGTATTGAATCCCTGCATGGATGAAATGGTTTCAATTGACTTGAACCAGGTTTCTGTGATGATGCATATATCAATGCTTTCCAGGGTAAGGAGTGCTGTAAGGAGTGGAGTTTTTTTGTTAAAGCTCCTAGTTCTAAGCAACAATACATTAATACTATCCAGATTATTTTTATTTATGTTGGAGTCTTTAGAAGACTGATATTGCCTAAAAAGGCACTATGATGGTGAATAACGATTTCGCCAATATACAAAAGCCCTGGAGGCAGAAGTGCAGGCCATCTCTGGTAAAGTAGTTGGGATTGTCTGCAATCACTTTATAAGATGATAACACAAGCTTAACCAAGAGTTGAAGTGAATAATCTTTTGTTTGTATTGTGTCATCATTCTTGGAAATGGTAGAATAACACTCAAGGCTAGGTTCATAAAGTGTCAGAAACTGAGACACTGAGAGTTCCATCATATGTCTCTTCATATAATCCAGTAAGGTACATCTCAAGTCACTTCCAGCCATATATACTATGTCTTCAATATAATATGGATGTAATATGTTTACTATGTCCTTGTGGTGCAGGAACTTCACTGCTTGCATAATGTGGCAAATCCTGGTGCCTGAACTTAACCCGCTCTTTGCACAGCCTGGTGAGCAGTACACTGGTGCATCTCACTATGAAGTCACCTATGATTAGGATATTGGATTGTGTATAGGTTTGCAATATGGGCTTTTGAACTGTCAGTGTGTGACTCTTAGATGCATGTTTCATGGTAGCTGCTACCTGTGATATGTGTTTGTGAGGCTTCTGGGATTACTTGTTTCTTAGGTTACATTTAGGAGACCTTTGTGGTTTAGGTAGGTTAATTTTAAGACCCTCAGCATATGTAGGTTTTTATCTTGGCCTTGTGTTCTTAGTTTAGTGTTGTGTGGTACTGACAACATGCTTATTACCTGTTGTCACTTTGTGACAGAGCTTTGCCTCTAACAACATTGTATAACTACATTTCTCACACACCATGTATGTTGGGTTAACTAATAAGTGCTTGTGAGCAAACAAGAAACTATTATTACTTTGTCTCCAGACACTCATTTCAACCAGGCTGGAAAGTGCAAATCCATTTTTCTAGGTGCTTACTAATGTGGGCTGAAGGTGCATTGACTCTATGGGTTTAGAGTCAACTTACTGAAAATGATACTTGTATAACTCAAACAATTTAAGTTTATACACAACAATGTGCAACCTACTACAATATGAATAGGGAGGGATTAAGTTTTACAGAGAAACTTAATGCTTTAAATGTCTGTGTCTAGAGAGCTGTCAGCCAGACCGCTTTGCATTCATCAGTGTCACAATCAAATAAGGCAATCAGTTGCCTTATTTATAACACAGAAAAAAAAGCAGCAAAAAGCTCAGCAAAACACTCCAACCAATAGCAAGACACTTGAATTTTCCCTCTGTAGCTAGTAACCCCACAGGTTGCCTGGAAACCTTTTTCTTCCACCAGGAAGAACCAGTATAATAGCACAAAAAGTATCAGTGCATTCAATCCATTCATCCATAACCCCTTTCTTCCATTTTTGCATATTGGATCAGGGTGTCACTTTAACAGTGAAAATCATCTAGAGCCAAGGTTCACACCACTGGGTAGCTAGCCCTGCCCCGCTTTTTCTTTCATACCATACACATGCGAATACACTTATACCTATAGTCAATTTAGAGCATTCAATCTACCTACCACATGGCTTTGGAATGTGGGGAGGAAACTGTAGCACCTGGGGAAAACCCACTCTAGAACAGGTAGGGCATGCAGACTCTACATAGAAGGCAACCCAGCCAAAAATCGAATCAAAGAACCTCTTATTGTGAGAAGATGCTATCTGCTGCACTAGTGTGCCACCTTAATGCACTCAGTATTAGGCAGTTATGTCAATGGTCACTTAGCCGGTATTCCTAGCTTCAATTAGAACAGTCCAATTCAGTTTAATACGGTCACAAAATGGAGTGTTTCGATACTGCCCTGACTCTTAGATGCAAATGGAGCTAAAATGCCTCATTTGCCTTTAGCTTGTACACAGGAGCATCAACTTCCATGAGTCTTAGAGTAAGACAATAATGGATGGCTGATGTGCAACACAAATAACAGGAAAAATGAAAGTTGTAAACATATAAAGCCTAACTAATAGTGTTTATCTTCCTAAAACTGTAGCAGTCAACCCCACTCTCACTAGGTTTAAGGATCATAAACTCACACAGATGGCCAAAATTAGCTATTTGTTCTAAGTTTGAAAATTACTAAAATCACAAGCAATTAAGTGCAGCAACAACGATTAATCCACTTAACAGCACATAAACCACTTAAACAAACAGTGCATACTGTAAAACCAGTTTGACTAGTAGTTTCAAATTCAGAGAGAAAAAAAACAGTAAAAATTTATAAAAATGATAGAACTGACTCAAAGCTGATAGGCAGTGCAAACAGTAAAACACTTTCAATTAATATATGCAACTTCAGATTTAGAGAAAACACAGTAAGATACAGAAAAAATGACAAAACCCACTCAAAACTAATTTAGATGGTTAGATGGGTTTTAAGCACAGTAGATTGTTACCTCACAGCAAGAGGTTCTCCCCTTTCAATTCTCGGCTTGGCTTGGGACTGCCTTCTGTGTGGAGTCAGCATGTCCTCCCCGCGGTTGGGTAGCGTTCGAAAGACATGCGTGCGTAAATGGGCGTGCCTTCATTGAAGGTTGGGCATTGAGCTGGCACCTCGGCATTTCATAAAAATCTACTGCCAATCATTAGCAGACTAGAGTTCTGCTCTGGCGATCCCTTACCGGGAAAAAGCCGAAAGACAAAGAAAGAAGAACAAAAGTACTTTCCTGCTTCCTGAATGCAAATGGAGTCAAAATGTCTTGCTTGATTTTTAGCTTGTGCACAAAAGCTTCAGCTTTCAAGAGTCTTAACGTAAGACAGGGCAACCCCACTAAGCTGTCACACAAAACCGAAATAAAGCTCCAACACAAATAATAATTTAACCACATAAGTTAAGCACTTTCATCCATATGTACTGTAGACTTCATCATAACTACATAATAAAACACTAGAGCAGTTAAATAAGCTTTGATACCCATCGCATGACCCTCAGCACCAATTGTTTACCTCAGACTATTCTGCTTCCTTCGTAAAAAGCAAGACTGAAATGAAATTGTTGATACCTGGAGGGGTATCAGTTCCCAATAAAAGCTGATAGTACAGTTTCCTATTTAATAGTTATCCCAGTCTCCTCTCCTGATATTCTTAAACACTTTTTCCATAATAAAAATCACAAATTTATTAAAATTCTGACACTGAGCAGTTTAGCTAACACGTTGCTATAATTCTTCTTTTTGATGCTATAAATATGCTGTAAAATTCTGTCCTTGAGATTCTTTTTCATTTTAACAATGTAAAATACTGGGCAGGATACAGACGTAGCAACATATATAACTCCAGAAGTCTTACAGTTGTTATCTATCTTGGATATTATAAGATGTACCACCTAAAATGATGCATTTTCCTACATGTATATATCTACAACAATACCATCTTTCTCTTTATGGGGTCAGGTCTGGATCTTAGTATTTCCTTCAAATGTGTTTTTAAATATCACCTCCCTTCTTAAAAAAATGTGGACATTGGACCAGTTTTATCAAAGAATCCCTCCTTTGCCTGAAATATATTCCAATGTCTCCTAAAGTTGTTCTGGATCTGAATGTTATCAGTAGTAATTGGCAGACACATAGCATGTTTGTAACTTTTAACATTCTGCTTCTTTCCACTTAACAACGGTTTTCTTAAAATGGGAAAAAAAATCTAACCTTTTTCTACATTACTCATGAATTGCATCCTCTGATAAATAATTAATATGCCCTCTATCCACAAATACCTGTTTCATGAACTTTACCTCTTTCAAAAAGCACTTGCTCATAATAAACCAGTCTAGACAGCCTAAAAAATTGACCTTTCACTAGGTTTTTGTTTCATCTTACAAGGATGACTACTAGAATAATACACAAATGACTAAAAGTAGACTTTCTGTATATATATTAGACTCAACCCCCCTTGTCAATATTTTTAATAAACTAAGGTGAGAAATACAGTCACATCTAAAAACACATTGTACAATGTTCAGTTATGTTTTAAAAGTAAGAAAATTGTTAGAACCTTCTAAAAAAATACTTAAAGTATTAGGGTCACTGCTCTAAATGAGAAATATATTGTCCAAAAATCTTACATAAAAAGAAACATATCTAAATAATTCACTTTTAATCACAATGACTTTTCCCAATAACAAATTTTGCAAAAATGGGGGCTGCAAAAAAAAAAATGGCAGCAACCCTGTGTGGCTGTGGCTATGTTGGCTTGTCAGAAAGATATGCTTAATCTGTCTTCTTTTCCACACAAATCTTCAAGAAAATCACTTTCTGGGTTTAAGTGGAAGTACATTACCTTAGAGAAGACAGAAGCTTTTGGAAATTAAGCAGTTAACAGTTTCATGTTGCTGGCTAGATTCCTTGCATTCAACTGAGCTCCTGGGGCCTACTACAGTCACAGAAATATTGGAGCTGTGTATTTTAACCCAACATGCCTTGAAGTGCCTAAAACATGAGACAGAAGGTTCTGGAACACTCAGGACAAGACAGAAGAGGAAAAGATGTCACAGAACCAGAAAAGGGACTGCAGGGCTGGAATTGCTGCAAAGCTGAAAACAAATCCTCACAGACCTGCTCTGCCTTCAATACAGCTAGCAAATGCACACTCGCTAGACAGTAAAATTAATGACCTAAGGCTGGACCTCTACAGTAAAACTAAGGTGAGAAATACGTGTTTATTGATGATTACTGAGACATGGCTGCATAACAAGATGAATGATAGTGCTGCTAGCTTAGAAGGTCTCACATTCTTTTGTGCAGACAGATGTCAAGCTTTGTGTGGAAAGGCCAAGGGAGATGGAGTCTGCATCTATGTGAATGAAAGATAGTGTAAGAACTGTGTGATTGTTCAGTCACTTTGCTCTGATAGTCTAGAGTTCCTGTCCTTAAAATGCAGACCCTTTTATGTACGCAGACCTCTCAACCGTACCGAATTCCTCGGCAAATACCGGTTTTGAGGGCAAATTATTGGGGTGTCACAAATTTCCGCATGGCCTCTTTAATTTCCGATTTTCCTGGGGGGTTTTTTTGTTTTGTTTTTTTAAAAACTCATCCTGACGTCATCGCGTGAAGGGCGTGCATGACGTCAGCTTCTGTACACTGGTGCACAGCATATCTTTCTTCCCCGTCTCAGCTCCTCCGCCCTCCAGGTAAAAAAAAAACTAAGACAAGCTGCAGCTTTATTTTATTTTATATAATTATTCACTTAACGGCTGCAGGCTTAGCTTTAGCAGCTTGTTGTGATTACTTTTGGCGGCTACAAAACAAATGTATGTTTTGTGTGTCACTCGTGTGCTTATTTTATTTACTTAATGGCTGCAGGCTTAGCTTTAGCAGCTTCTATGTAAAATGTGATTACTTTTGGCACTGGCAGGCAGCTACAATACAAACGTATGTATCATGTGCTTATTTTATTGACTTAATGGCTGCAGACTTAGCTTTAGCAGCTTGTTGTGATTACTTTTGGCGGCTACAAAAGAAACATATGTGTTGTGTCACTCGTGTGCTTATTTTATTCACTTAACGGCTGCAGGCTTAGTTTTAGCAGCAGCTTCTTCTATTTAAAATGTGAACTGATTACTTTTGGTGGCTATAAAAGTACCGTACTTAACGGCTCCAGGCTTAGCTTTATCAGCAGCTTCTATTTAAAATGTGATACTTTTGGTGACTACAAACATACTTAAGGTGTGGTGTGTGCTTGTTTTATTTACTTGGTTGTTTCTTGTGATTGTCTGGCAAATCCAGGTAATCTGGCTTATGAATGCTGCTGGAATGGATGCTACATGCTAAACTTTCTGCTCTTTGCAGGTATGTTTATCCATTTGATTTTAATTCTCTTTCATGGACTCAAAGACCATTGAATTGAAAGTTGTAATAGACGTGAACTGAAGACTAAAAAGAGCTCAAGATGGTTTTATACCAATTCTAATTTAAGGTTGACAGCTGGAGGGTATATCAGAAACTGGCATTTAAATTAGAGCTATCACATCACTAAGCTTTGATTGTGCTACTTTGCATTAGTGAAACAGATACTCTGCAATGTTTTTTCTTTACACACTGAATTTATTTGTGTGCTTTCTTGTTTAGGCTCCTTACTGTGGGTCTAGCTTGTGCTTTTTGCATGAAAACAAGGAGTCGCATTCTTATTTTTGTACTGCTATTTAGCATTGTTCTGTTGGAGATTGGAGTTTGGAAAGTAATAAATGTAATAAAATTAGTTATCAAAGATAGAACCCTAGATGAGGAATGACTGGATAAGAATAGGCTGAAAACAAACCTATTTCTATTATTTACATTTTTTTGTGTGAGCCTGATGGTTCAGCTATTTGATAGTTTTATAAAAGAATCATCCCTGGCCTGGAACAGTATATTTTATTTATTTTAGCACCAGTGAAGGTCATATACAGCTAATTAAAGCTATGCATGGTCAAATATGCACTGACCAGATTTTTTGCGTTATATGTTTGGTCTGTTCCTCATAAATCTTTGGTTTTCTGGAGGTCTCTGAGGACCAAAATCATTAAATAATAAGTTAAGGTCTGCATACGTTTACTTAACAGTGGCTACAAATGTTGGTGTTATAGCTTATTTATTTACTTAATGGCTGCAGAGTGCAGACTTAGCTTAACTTTTACTTAACAGCAAGAGAAATGTACGTTTGCACGCGTACAGGCTTGCAGCAGCATCTTCTTTTATTTATTTCCTGCATGTGCTTAATATTTGTGTGATTAGCAGAACACACAAACAGGTTCTTTTATTTATTTACTACTTAGCTGTGTGCGCTTAATATTTATGTGATGCAGCTTCTTTTATTTACCTACTTAGCTGCAGAGAATATGAAAGCAGGAGCAACGAACATATGTGTGCTTACATTACTTTTGCTTAACTGCAGGAGAATGTGATTACATTTTACTGAAGTGTATATGTCTGGAATGTTTGGCTCATACCTTTAGTCTGTTCCTCTTAAAATTTGTGGTTTTCGGGCAAGTCAGTGAGAACAGAATTCACTAAATAAATCTTCCTATCTTTCAGGAAATGCATGGTAACACAAAACATTTTATTCTAGCAGCTTTTCTAAGATTATACAAGCAATGTTTAAAATGTGTCCCTCCCTGGTTTTGGGCTTTTGTCCCCCCCCCCAGATTTTTTGTGCTGCATAGTTCTTCAGGGGGAGAGAAGTTTAATGCTGCTTAAGTCAAGTCATTTTGTGTTAGTAGCACAACAGGTAGAATGCTTGCTTTTGGTGCAGAAGGCTGTGGGTTCTACTCCCACAGTATGTAGATGGATTGCTGATACTGTACTGTGTATTGTACTCTTAAAGGAGGTGGTGGTGGTGGATGTTGCAATCCTGAGAATGTCCTCTTTGGCGGAGGTACTTATTGATTCCTCAAGGGCAACGGGCACTTTATTTTTTTGATGAAACAATGAAATATTAAGTTGTTTGCTAGCAGCAATTTCTTCATTAGTTACAGATCTTACAGATCTCTTGAATGTGGAATTATTTAGATGACTTTTACTTCAGCAGAGATTGTGCATATTTACTGATACTGGTGGATTGTAGAAGTTTGAGTAGACTTTTATGATGGAAATGTTCTGAATTAGGCAGTTTTGTCATTATTGGTTCATGTATTTTGTTTTATTGTTTACTGGAAAAATGTTCAAAACAATAAATTTAAACCGTGCTCTAACAAGTGTGCTGCATTATACAAGGAATGTCATTTAATACAATCAGGTGTATCAAAGAACACATGTATGTTTTGTGTGCATGGGGCCTATGATTTGAAAACAGCCCAAAAGTAATCTTTATCTGCCACTGGCCAGATGCATTTTCTTTGAATGTGGGTTTCAATGCTGTTTTAATGAATTTGAGTTTCAATGGCAGAAAAGTTTTAATGCTATGTTTATTTTTATTGTGAGACCGCATTGCTTTGTTTCAGTATTGCTTTGTTTAGCAGATGTCTATATTAGTATTTGTGCATTGTGCTATAAAATGTAAAAATAAAATCCAAATAATCAATGTAGAAGTAAAGCAGTATGCACATTAATGTTTATGGTAAATGGGGCAAAATAGCCAGGTAATGGGACATTGGAATGGCTGCAGGGGGACTCTAGTACCATATTTTGGTTGTCTGTTCTTCAGTTTGCATTTGAAAGTTGATATCCCACAATTCCATTGGAGTGGGCAGGGTTACATAATTATGTATGCTAATTTTATGTTAATCGGTGTACAGATTTGTACCTATTTTTCATGGGCCTTGTCCAGATTTTTGATGATTCTAGGTTGAGAGGTATGTATGTACGCAGAGAGCTAAATGGACTATATGTAACATTCCACCCAATGCAAACACCACTGAGGCTCTTAGCAATCTTTATAACTCTATCTAAGCTGGAGAGGACAAACTCAGACTTTGCACATGTGGTTGCTGATAATTTTAATCAAGCGGATCTGAGAGAGGTGCTACCTCACTACAATCACTTTGTAGATTTTCCTACAAGGGGTGTAAACATTCTGGACAAGGCATATTCCATTATCAGAGGTGCCTACAGAGCAATACAACAACCTAACTTAGGAAGCTCTGACCATCTTACCATCATGCTTCTACCAGCCGACAAGGCAGCTCTGATCAGAGAAAAGCCCACAGTTAAGCAGATCATGGTTTGGCATAAGGGGGCTTTGGAATGTCTCGAAGACTGTTTTGATAGTACCTGATGAGACATTTTCAAAGAGGCAGCTATGTCAGACAAACAGGTAAACATAGATGATTACACAAAATCAGTAATAGTTTACATCACTAAGTGTGTTGATGATGTATCTGACATCAAAAGCATCACGATCAGAGTAAACTAAAAGCCATGGCCCAACAACAAAGTCTATGATCTTCTGATGGAAAGCAATGCAGCATTCAGGGCCAAGGACAAGATAAAAAGTGGCATTAAAAAAGCCAAGAGGGAAGATGGAAAGAAATTACAAAGTCAATTTGCAGACATGAGGGACACCAGGATTCTCTGGCAAGGAATACAACAGATTACTGACTATAAAACTAGGTCAGCTCAGTGTGAAGACAACATTGAATTCCTGGACAGGTTGAACTCCTTCTTTGGCACATTTGGAGAAAAGAACAACATGGCTGCTACAAGGCTACCTATCGACCAGGAGGAGGGGATGCTCAGCTTTAACTCCAATTAAGTGAGATATCAACTTAAAAAGGTGAACCCTAGGAAGGCTGCTAGTCCTGTTAAAATACTGGGTAAAGTACTTAAGGGCTGTGCAGACCAACTGTGTTCTGTTCTTACTGATATTTTCAACACCACCCTTATTCTTGGCAAAGTTTCCTCTTACTTCAAGGTGATGGATATTGTCCCTCTCCCCAAAAAAAATAATCCAGTGTGCCTGAATGACTACAGACCAGTTGCTCTAATTTCAAATGTCATGAAATGCTTTGATAGGCTAGTTAAAAGGTATCTGTTTGCAAACCTTCCATCCACCCTTGACCCTCTACAGTTCATTTATCGGGCTAACAGAGCCACTGTGGATGCTATTTCAATAGTACTCCACCTCTCACTTGATCATTTGTAGGGAAGAAACAACTACGTCAAACTGTTTATTGACATTAGCTTGGCATTCATTACAGTGGTTCCAATGCAGCTTATTGGCAAGCTTGTACGTCTTGGAGTTAGCAAACTCATGTGCAACTGAATCATTGACTTCTTGACAAACAGACAGCAGAAAACATGTGTGGGCATCAGTATCTCAGGATGCATAATACTCAACAACAGTGTTCCTCAGGGTTGTGTGTTAAATCCTCTGTTGTTCACCATCCTCACCCATGACTGTTCTTCAAAATACAGCACCAATTACACCCTTAAGTTTGCAGACGATACTATGTTTGTGGGCCTCATCAAAGGGGGAGAACTAAAGAGCTTACAGAGATGAGGTCTACTCATTGATTGACTGGTGTGCTAAGAACAACCTTAACCTGAATGCCAATAAAACAAAATAAATCATTATAGACGTCAGGAAAAAGTCAATGACATACTCACCACTCATGATAAATGGTGAAGAGGTGGAAAGGGTCAAATCTACAAAGTTTCTGGGGGGGGGGTGAACATTTCAGAAGCTCTCTGTTGGACTGTGAACACTGAACAGTTGGTCAAAAAAAGCACACCAATGTCTCCACTTTCTCAGAAGGATCAAACAAAAAAAGCTCCCACCTACTGTTCTCACCACATTCTACAGAGGAGCAGTTGAGAGCATCCTCACTAGTAGCTTCACAGTTTGGTTTGAGAACAGTACAATAGCAGAAAGAAAGGCACTACAGAGAATAGTGTGAGTTGCCAAAAAAACATGGGCACCAACTTACCATCAATCTAGGATCTCTTTATAGCAAGAAGCATTAAATATGCATCCAAAATAATTTGTGACCCCTTTCACCCTGTACATGGCTGGTTTACACAACTGTCTTTGGGCAAGAGATATCGGAGTATCTGCTGCAGGACCACCAGATACTTAAACAGCTTCTACCCAACAGTGTTGAGACTTAAAAACTCTGATAACAGCCAGCTGAAAAATGTGCAGTATCTTTTTTTATTCTTTGACGTAGCAATATATTTTCTTATTCATGTGCAATTGCCTGCTGTTTGTCTGATGGAGATGCACTAAGGAGGATCATCTTAACATGTGCAATCCTACTCTGTCATGCTGCTATCTACAATACTCTTCTTATGACTGTCTGGGGGGGGTCTGTGTTTTTGCTGTTATTATTGGTTTATTTATCCTTTTGTGGGTCTTGTATTCAAAATCTTATTTTTTATAATTGAAATGCTATAATGTTGTTCTTGTTATCCTTGTGTCCTATGTACTCTCTGGTGAGTTGATACTCTCAATTTTGTTGAGGCTGCACTTGCGTAGTCTTAAATGACAATAAAGTTTACTTTGACTTTGACTTTGCAGAATCCCCCATAACAACCCTTATTTTTTAATACCTTTATTGAATTATCACTTAAGCCGTAGGCAAACATGCATTTATATAAAAGAAAACAAACCATGTTAACATGTTCACAGTTCCAAACATTGTACATCACATATATTGTTTTATACAATTATCATCAATCCATTACATAAATTGTTCAATTCCTGCCTTCACTTAAACCTCACTCCTCCTACAAAATATTATTCTGCATGTATTGCTCATACAATTTCCATTTTTCTCTAGGCAATGTGCTTCTACCCTTTTCTAATTATCTCTCTTCCAGTCCCTTTATGTCGGTTACAATATTCACCACTTCAAATGCAATTGGTTTAGACTCTGATTTCCATTTTCTAGTAATTGCTTTTTTGGTAGCCACCAGAATTAAACTTAACAATGCCTCACTATGCCTAGGCAATTCAGATCTTATATCCCAGTTTAAGTTATACATATTTGCTCACTCAATATTTCTGATAATTCTGTAGGTAATTTGTAATGTCTGCCAATTCACTACATTCCCAAAAAACATATGCTGCTGGTTACCTCCTTCTTCCCTATCACACCTCCAACATTTGTAATCTATATGAGGAAAAATTATTTGCAGTCTGCTTGGGGTATAAAATACCTTTGCAAACACTTCCAAGCAGAAATCCTAAATCTTCTAGACTTTGTTGCATATTTGGGAGCTGTACATAAGTCCCCCATTGTTTCTTTGTAAATTGCTTATCCAAACTCTCTTCCCAATCTTTTCTAACCTCCTCTGATTAATTCCTATAGTTTTATGCAATACTTTATACAGCTTACTAAGTATCCCTTTTTAACAGCAACTTCTGTTCTAGGTTTAACTAAAAACCCTACCAGACCAGGTATTTCACTTAGGATTCCCCTATACCTGTCTCTTTATCAATATTAATATCAATATCTGATATCAATCCTGAAAGGGAAGGCAGTCTCGAGCCTGCAGTCTAAATGTCTTCTTGGCCTCTTCCCATTCTATTACCTTTCCCTCTCTGTTTATTTGCTCTCAATACCTTGTTTCCTTTGCCAGTTTTCACCAGTGAATTCTAGCCTCTCATGCCTATTCTCTGAAACCCTGATTGCAGTCATCCATAGCAGCAGAATTTCCATTCTCCATTCTCATGCTGGCTTAGTTCTTAGAATACTTTTTGCTACATTATTAATTAATTATAAATATATCTTATAAGACTGTTGTTATTTTCCTTAAGGATCTGCTTCCAAAATCACACTCTCTCCTTATTTTTTAATTTATACTCTGCTTCATCATCATCATCCCTTTCCACTATGAATTATATCGTTCTGCTTGTGTTATTGCATATGAGTCTTAACTGTAGCTCTAAAATATCACTCCAAATCATAAACCACTTTGTTCTACTGTAAGAATCAGCTTATCCTGCTTGACTCTTGCCTTCTTCCCCTCCCAGATAAAATCCTTCAGCACTTTATTAATTACTACTCACAACTTCACTTTGGTTGGTAAGAGATGACTGATCTGTATATAAAATTAAATGGACTGAAAACATTTCACTGCTTGTATCTTGCTGTCCATATTCATAAAGAAGAGCTTCCAGTCTATCAGTTTTTGTATTATCATTTGTTTAATCTCTTTCCACATATCCTTAGTTAACAGAGTTCCTCTGTTCAGACACATCTTATCAGAGATGAACCCTTCCACTTTAACTCTTGCCTCTGATCCCTCATATATCTTCAAAATCAACTGTATTGTTATTATTATTATCATCATTATTATTATTATTTCAGAGAATGCAAATGCTTCTATTGCCCTGCTCATAAAATCCCAGATTACTCCATCAAATGCTTTTTCTGCATCAAGGCCCACCAACCAAAATCAAGATTTTCTTACATTTTGCTTCTCTCTGGATCAACATTGTTCTATTAATTTTGTCAAATGCTTGCCTCTCTGTAATAAACATAAACACTTTATAATCGTGGTTTAAAATTGAAATTGGCCTATATGAAACTGGGTCTGATGGGTCTTTACTGTCTTTAGGGAATTACAGCCTGGGCCACCACAGCTTTCTTACTTTTAAAGTACTGATAAACAAATCCTTCCAGGTCTTTATCACTTTCTTCCTGCCTAGCTTCCACACTTCCACTGGAATACCATCGATCTTGGAGACTTTCCTGCAGATTGATTTTATGACAACATTTTGTTGAAGGAACTATCCCATCTATCTGGAAAATTTCTTATATCATCCCACTACATAAAGGGGGGAACTCCAACGACTTTTCTAACTTTCGTCCCATAGCTCTACTATCCCCTATTGCAAAAATTATGGAAAAGTGCATCCATAAACAACTACTTATCCACCTTCTCCATAACAACCTACTTGCCAACTGTCAACATGGATTCAGACCTTTCCACAGTACCACCACTGCCCTGCTATCCTTCACAAACTGCATCAACAATAACCGCAACAAAAATATTCTTTTATCTGCAGTCTTCATTGACTTGTCTAAAGCTTTTGACATGGTTAATCACCAACTACTTCTACACATACTGAATTCTCTTTCACATGATCCTATATCTATGAATTGGTTCACATCTTACCTAGAAAACCAACAGCAGGCTGTACTCTGGCAAAATAAACTATCTAATCACCTTTCTATCTCCCTCGGAGTCCCATAGGGCTCCATATTAAGCCCACTCCTATTTTCCATTTATATCAATGACCTGCAATCAGCTATTCCATACTCTACCTGCATTCAATATGCAGATGACTCTACTATAATCTGTTCAGCCACCTCTCAAACTGAACTTCAGTCTCTTACCCAAAAAGCTTTCAACACTGTAGAACATTGGTTCTCACACTGCTGCCTCCTCCTAAACCCCAAGAAAACTAAACTGTTAATCTTCACACCAACCCGAAAGTCCACCTCTTTGCATTTCACTCTCACTTCCAACAACGGTACTCTTATTTCTCCTGACCCAACCACTAAACTGTTAGGAATAACAATAGACAACAATCTCAACTTTGATACTCACATAAACACCACAATAAAATTAGTTAACAAAAAACTAGAATCCCTTTACAGAATTAAACCCTATCTTACACCAGCAGCTAGGATCGCTATAGCCAGAACTCACCTAATCTCCACTCTACTCAATGCTTCTCCTATATACACCAATTTCTCTAAAAACAACCTCAACAAACTAGCAACATCCTATAATAATATTGCTAGATTTGCTACAAGCTCTCCTTTTAGAACCCATCACTGTTTGAATCTAAGACAACTAGACTGGCTAGAGTTTAACCAGCTCCAATTTCACCAGATCACAATAGCCCACAAGACCCTGTGTCAACCCAGCAACACTCCAATACTCTCTAGCCACATTACACCTTATAATAATCTCAAAAATATACGCTCCTCAAACAAACTGCTGATCAATACTACCAAACCCAACAACTCAGCAGATGACTCCTTGTTCTCTACCTCTGTTGGAAAAATATGGAATAAACTATCCTCTGAACTCACATCTCAGACTTCTCTCTCACTTTTTAAAAGGAATCTAAAACTATATCTCAATAAACACTGGCTATGCTCCTGCACTAACCCTGACGAACTCTTTTCAAATTCATTAATTCTCACCCTACATCCTTTATTATCTTCCCTTTATGTTTCAATATGCTATATCATTGCATATAAAATTTATGTATATATATATATGTATATTGTACCTTCTCACAAAATCACTATGAGTATTATAATTTGTACTTCTTGTGTGAAAAAAAACACATTAATGTTTTTATGTAACAATTGCTGTTTTTATAATATCTGTCATAACTTCTATATTAACTTTGCATGATTTCTTGGAGCTTTTCTCCCCGGGCCTCTACTGAAAATGGACATGTATCCAGCTAGACTAGCCCGGTCAACAAATGTAAAATAAAATAAAAATAAATAAAATACAATTTTTATCTTATTTCCTCCTATTTTAACTGTTAATTTTTTTCCCGAATCTTCCTCTAACCTTGGCATGTTTAAGTCTTCCATAAATATTTCATTTGTGCTCTTTCTTGATTTCCATATTCCTCTGGTTTATACAAAATTTCATAAAAATTCTGAAATATCTCTAATACCTCTACAGTATCTGTGGTTATTTTTCTTGTTATATACTCCCTAAGTTTGGCAACAATTTTTTCTACTTTCTGTAGCCTAAGTCATTGAGCTAAAAGTTTTTGTGCCCTGGAGTTATTATCAAAAGCCCAGCTGCTTAACAGCAATCTTTTTAAGCTTGTGCATATTATCCAGATACTCCTTATTTTGTGTTTAGCACTCTGCAGTTATGCCTCTTCATGTTCTGTGAGCTATACCTTATTCTATAACACTTTAACCTTTATCAGCCCCTATAAATAATTCTTGTTACTTCTTAACCATAGCTCTTTTTCTTTTATTTCTACCCTATTTTTAAACCCCACTTTCATTTTATCCAAGTCACTAGGTATAACTTAAGAAATTTCTATATTATAGTTTCATAGGTGTATACTAAGTTAACAACCACAAGGCCCTTATAAGCCTAGCCATGCAATCCAAAGGTAACCCACAAATTTGCTTTATATAGGGGTGATTTACTAATTGCCTCTCTCCATCAAAGATATAGGAGCTAGACCAGGGGTTTATTTCCAATTACCCATCCACTGGTTCAAGTTGTGCTTAAAAAGCGATAGGGAGGAACTCTGCTTCACATGGACGGGGAGCCTGTTCCAGTGAATGGGAATTCTCTGAGAAACATATCTGTCTCTCCAACAAGTCTTATTTATATTGCAAGCAAAATTTAGGTCTTTTAATCTAGAAGTTCTAATGCTGTTTTTTTGCAGATGTGCAAAAGTTTCATCAAAACAGAGTCCAGGGGTGTCTTGTATGCCAGGCAAAGATCATCTCTCAGCAGTCTGTATAATACTAAGTAAACAGACAGGGCTTTAGGTGATCAGCATAGGACAGTGTGTTTACTCCCTGTATTTTTTTTGTAAGGAGCCATTTTGGACATTCCAGTTGTTGCATGTGTCTGGTCAGGTACACACCAAAGGAAGCATTATATTCTACGATGGGTCTGATGTGGACTGAGCACAGTGGTATGATGACCTCTCTGGACCTAGATGCCATGCCTTGTTTATAAGTTCAGCAACACTGAAAGATTTTCTTGCTACCTTGGACACATGCTGGTCAATGCTAGTTTACTGTTTACATCAGTTCCCAGATCCCTGATACTGAATCAACTTTTAAGGATGTTTTATTGATGACATAGTTGTCCGGAACGGTAGACATCCCAAAAGGTACTACAATGCATTTCTTGGTTTTGAGTTTTAACTCATTCCCTCCAATGGAGCTCAGGAACTTTGGACTGTAACTTCCAATGGGCAGAGCCTAATCCTTTTGACAAAATCAAAATATGTCCTCACATTTCAAACAAATGTTCATATCTCTGGAACCATAGGGGTTATCATAGAAGTATAAATGGCAAACTCTTCAGCACAAACTATGTTTATAGTAGTAGTACTCTTTAGGTTCTAGGATCTCATGCCAAATTTTATAAATCACAGTAAAGACAGTAACTATTACATTTGTAATATTTTGTAAACAACTTATAATATCTCAACAACCACTCAAGTTACATACATACTGCTAGCAGCATTTTATTCATGTAGCTGATCGCTTTCAGACGAGGATAAGGATTTTTGTCTGTGTTACTTGGTTGTTGAGATATTTAGAAAAATGAAAATATTATATCTATATAAATTAACATCATAAAAACAACAGTTAATACCTATTTACCTGCACAAGACTGAGATCAAATATTAATGCAGTTGAGTTTGCCATTGTGTCAGCTTTAAGATTAAATATTTTAAAACCTTGTACATAGCATAGTTTTGGACTTATTGATGCAAATATGAACAAGCAATATTTGATGCCTAGAGGTGTCAGTACGAGTTCACTAAATATGCACCTGGAGACATCACTCGGATGTAATGAGTTAAGCATTTCTCTGTATTACACCTTCCTGAATGGTGTTCTCACCTTGGGGGGGGGGGGATTCAATGACTACTCCCACTTTGCAATCATCTGCAAACTTGGTCAGCCAAAGGCCTTTCACATCAGCTTGACATCCAAGACGTAGATGCCAAAGATAAGTGTGCCCAGCACAGAGCCCTGGAGGACTCCACTGGTGACTGGTGTCTTTGTGGAGGTAGCCTCACAGATACTAACCTCTGAGTCCTATCAGTGAACCAGCTAACTAGCATGCATATAAAGGGGTTTATACCTAGTTCCATAAGTTTGTTGACAATACCCAAGTAGTGTATTGTATCAAATGTTTTAGCCAGATCTGAATGGGTGATATGTATCATTTACCCCTCATCCATTACCCTAGTGACTTTTTTAAATATGTCCACTAGATTCTTTAAGCATGACCTTCCTTTGACAAAGCCAAACTGGGATGGATCCAGTATCTGGAAGTCTGCCATGTCCTTGTTGATAATTTCCATGGATTCTTTCAATGGCTTTGCAAATAAGAGTAGTCAGAATAATGGGTCTGTAGTTTACAGGATCTGTTGAAGGTCCTCCCTTATGAAGGGGGATAACTGATGCAGTCATGCATTCATGTGACACAAAGCCTGTTTTAAAACTATTGCTAAATAATGACTCCAAGGGTCCTGATAAGTCATATTTTAGACTATTCAGGAGGCAAACTTAGTGAATGTGGCACTATTAACCATCAGTTCAGCACATTGCTATGTGCTGCCCTTGAGGTTTCTGACAAAGCTGTAGAGAAGACTTTCCCCCGGATTCACGAATCCTCAGTGTAAGACTAAATAAGTCTTACTCAGAGGCTGCAGTTGAATGGTATGACGTTAGCATGCCATGAATATTCATGATGGCACACTGACTCAACCGTAAGTCTAACATGGACCGTGTAGGAAAACAGGGGGCGTGTCCAACTGCCAAGCAGTCTAAATGTCCACGCCTCTGCAAGGGTTCAAAAAGTAAAATGAAAACAAACAAGAGCGAGTCCGCTCAAATGTCCTTGCACCCAACACCACACTCCCTGACATTGTAAACCCCCATCACAGTTATAAAAAGTAAAACATTAATTTTATTTTTTTTAAATTCCCGAAATAGCTGCCTGTATTTGCACATGTGTGCTCGGGTGTGCCCATTGCTTAGCTGCAGTTAGCAATTCCAACATGGAAGAGCATAAGAAAGAATGTTTATGCAAATTACACTGAATAGCAATAGCGTAATGGTAGAGCTTTCTCACAAAGAGGAGGCATTCACGGTTCGAGTCCCACCACTCCCTTTCTTATTTATGTTTTAAATCAGTATATGAAATAGTACCTGACATATATGATTAAAATATTAGTAAAAAGCAGTGAAATGGCCTATGTATCAGTGAACAAAATATATATTTTTAAAGGATCCTGATATATAATTGCCCGCAGTTAAGCAGTGCTTTACCCAGCGCAATACAGTTGCCCATAGTTGAATAGCACTTTACCCAGCGCAATAGAGTTGCCCATAGTTAAATAGTGCTTTACCCAGCACAATAGAGGTGCCCATAGCTAAATAGCACTTTAAGCAGCACAATCTGTTTGCGCGGATGTGCGCGCCGCACCAACCAGGGCACTGTAGGGCAACGTGAAGCAACGTAGAGCAAAGTTGCTTAAACACAGCCACACCCCCTAGCCTGTCTGGGAAGTATTAAAATAAAACTAATGACAAAGTTCGAACCCAGGACTCTGTGCACCATAATCAAAATATTGAACCACTAAGCCATGACAGCTTAGGAGAAACAGCCACTGTTAACATACATATACTTAGAAATGATAGATTAACCATTGTTAAGCAGGTCTGCAGTCAGCCGAGAATTTTCAAAAATGGCCAATCACAAAAAAGTGCGGGAAATGCGGCATATTTAAGCCCCATAGGCGTGAATACTCACCATAACTGATTGTAGCTCACATCTGCAGTTAGAATGGCTGGTGCTGGAGAGGGTACATGCTTCCGAGCACAACGTTGGGGCATCAAGGAGTCGAAATGCATGGTTTGGCTCCTTGTCCACCATCATGAGTCAAGACTCCTGCAGGGCCAGTTCCAAGGGACGAAGTACAGGGCAGAGGCTTGGAACCGGTTAGCTCATGACCTCACCAGTGTTACAGGTGTTCCTCAGACTGGTGAGTAGGTCCGTCACCACCATGCAGACCTGAAGAGATGGAAGCAGTACCACCTGAACCAATGGATACAGGAGGCCTGTGGGATGCAAGATGCCCCACAACTGAGTAGGTAGCCATGGAATGCAGTATGTAAGAATTGATAATTGATTCTGTATAATGGATAGGTATGTCTCAATATCCCTTCATTTACTTCACAGCTGCAGGTGACCGTGCTGCGAATCAGCAAGCCTGTGCAGATAGGCTGCTAAGGCTGCACCACCAGGCAGGTTAGTAATTATTCTGCATGTATTGTTATATAAAATAGGGGAGAGAGAGCATGAAAGAATGTGCTGTATTCCAATAATACAGCCATAAAATGCTCTGAATAAGTCATCTGCATGTACTGTCATATAAAAAAGTCAGAGAGCCAGAAAAAGAGTGTAGTAACCTATTAAGAAAGGTAAAATATGTCCAGAATAATATCTCTGCAGGTACTGTCATATAAAATAAATGAGAGAGCCTGAAAAAGAGTGTTCTAACCTATTAATAAAGGTATAATATGTCTTGAATATGTCTTCCATATGCACTGTTATATCAAATAAAGGAGCGAGCCTGTGGAAAAGTGTGTAATGTAATTAATAAAGGTATAAAACCCGGAGTGTGTCTGTGTCACTTACTTTGAAATGTTGTTGTACCCTTGCATTATACAAATAGTACTGTTTTAATAAGTGCTGGCAACCCAGAGATGTGCAGTCCCATCTAAAGTGGGTGATGGAAGTGCTAGTAGCTGTGAAGCATATATACAGTCCTCAACAGTCAGTTACTGGCTGGCATGCATAAGTAAATCTGGCACATGAGTAGCATGTTAATTTGTTCCCCATAAATGTGAGTGTGCTTCAAGAAATGCAGGGTTCTATACAAATTGAAGTTAAAATGTCATGTGAAAACATCCAGATATGTAGATAAAGAAATATAAATTAAATCAAGAAATATGTAGCAGTAACATCTGCATCTTGGACAGTTTGTATGTCAGATATAGGTCAGGTATATATTGAACTAGCCAAACCCATTACACAACCTAATGCATGTTGGTAAGTGTAATAATACATATAGGGGATATACACTTGCAGTCACTAGGAATGTAGTGTAGACTAAAAGTACTTATAAGATGTTAATTGAGGTTTCTTTCTACACCCTACTGTATGTGCATAAACCATGCAATTCCACACCTCAATGGGCATGTGTAATCTCAAATATTTGTTGGAACATATGTCCTATTGTTCTATAAATATTTGCATTCACTTTGATGCATGTGCCCTGTTCAAGCACCACAATCATGGTGACCTGTTGCTACCAATCATCCCTGCATGCTGTTGGAATATCCACTGTTGTTCAATATATGCATGTGTTATGCTTGCTGTTCAACTGTTGGAACCTTGGTATGTTGGGTTAATGGGAATATTACTGCATGCTGTTACAACTAATCTGGAATGTTGTTTATGTTGTAATTAAACACACCTAATCACAGAATGTATGGGAAGGCCGGTCCCAGCGGACCCACCTGTCCCTCCTCAGCTGGCGAGTGCACCTGGCACCAGCAGGTCCAGTGCCCAGCCCGGGCTCCCCTCCTCTGTTGGTCCTGTGCCACCTTCAGGTGGAAGTGCTGCAGGGGATGGGGCTCATCCTCCTCGTGCAAGCGTGGGTGGAGAAGGGCCACCTGTCACCCTTCGAAGGGTCCGGGCTATGGTGCATAGGGAGATCCAGCGTTCAGTCACTGAACCCCTATGCCAGCTCGAGGCGAGAGTGGCACATCTCACAGGTGAGCCTGCCCATCCTATGCAGCCCCCAACACAGCCACCTTCGGGGCTGTGAAGGTGCAGTGATGACTGCACATGGGTGGGGATCTTAGTTCCACTGTTACCATCTGTGGGCTCATGGGCTTGCGATTTCCAAACATCTGTCCCCATCAATTGTGTTCACCCACCCCATGTGTCATACACCACCTCTGTATGCGTCTTGTTTGTCTTGTCTGTTAGCCTCCCCAACCTACCTCCCCAAACATACCTACTTCCTCTACCTAACTTTCCACTCTCACCTGAAAAAAAAAAAGGGCAATCTGTACCCACAAAAAAATTATGCCCCATACATAACTGCCCATTTCACACACATGTCTGCTGGACATGTAAACTGATAATTATAATTGGCAGTACAATATACTTTGTTGTCCTCACCCCTCTCCCAGGGGTGGAAGATTTCAAATATCACTCCAAATTTATTGCATATGCACAGCTGTTGCTGGTAAAGAAATGGGCAGCTATGGACCTTACCTGCACCCGTCCTGCACATCCCGAGCTTGTTTACCTACTGTCTGTCCCTCTTTGTGCCCCCTTTTTCACCACTTTCCTATCTCCCCATTTTCTTTTCTTTCAAAGAAATTAGCCCGGGGGTTAGCAGGAGTAAGCACTTTTAAGCAGTAGTAAGCAGGTTTAAGCGAGTGTGCGCATGTGTGCGCTTAGCTAAGAGTCGCTAAGCATCGCGCAAACCCGCGCAAACCCACTTACAACTGCTTAAAAGTGCCTTAGCCACTCTATGTCAGGGCCCTTGTTCTGCTCAGCAGCAAAAGAAAAAAACCTCTGTCAGTCTCAAACCCCAGACCATTGACACAATAGACTGCATGAATTACCACTAAGTCACAGCAGATATACAAATAACTTGGTGCTGAAATAAATATATCATGCATTACAATGAGGGAATGTAAATGGAAATTAGGAATGGCATAACACAAATCCGGTTCTGTTGGCCTTTACCAACAGTTGTTGTGGAATTGCATGACATGACTGTGAAAAGAGAACCAGCCATTCTAGCAGGGCACAATGTTACAGTAGCACCTTACAAACACCACACTGTATCAGACCAGGATAAACACTGGCAAAATTGAATAGGGGAGAGGCCAGACTCCCCATCTGTGACTGCTTTACAGGGATGTCCCTGATTTGTAAACAAATGTTAGCTGTGTCCCTCCGAATTACTCTGAAAAGTACTAACATTAGGCAGAAAAGTGGGGAATCGCACTTAATGAATAATGTCAATAGGTGAGAGTAGACACTGCTTGCATGTCAGAAAAGGTGTAATAATACATATGCTCTGATTCCCAAGAAAGTCTCAACTGCAATATGTCTGTAATATATTGCAGGTGTATCTCACTTATATGTACCTTTCACTGAGGCCGTTCAAATATATACCTGAGAGTATCTGAGGCCTGGCAGAGGCAGAAACACACAGGCATATCAGCATTCCTGCTGTTACACACTCTGAAATAGCTTTGGAAGGAGTTCCACAAGCATGCTCTTATGTAGGAGTACAACACAGAAATATCACAGGATGTAGCCATGTACTGCTAGCAACCAACTTGACAATGCCATTGTGCCAGTGCTGAAAATACTGGTGTGGTGCACAGACAAAGAATAATAAGCTAATCTCTAGCTACCATCTGGATATGTCCACAGGTGGGAGCTACGCAGACAGACTACTTGCCTTGATAGACTAACAGGTACACAGCAACCCTGTATGTTCAGCAAGATAAACCTCACACAATAATAAAAAATGCTCTTTGTAGTTCTGTACCCCTACCCAAAGGTATGACATACGTGTGTATTCAGCCAGAAACAAGGGTGTAGGTAGGCATACTCAATACTGAAATATGTCCAGTTGTGTTGAGCAGTCTGTGCTAATGTCAACACAAACAAACCACAAACTGTTCAGAAGTGAGTAACTTAATAATTACAGTATAGCAGTTCACAAACAGTGCATGTGCCACAGGAATACATTGCAATAACCACATTTGTATGGCAGTTAATTGTCTAATTCAGACAGAAAGTACATACTCCCATGTATCCTGGGTTAGCATTTGGAGGGCTGAGTACATGTCTACACTGAGAAGTGTGTACTGGAAGCAGCAACATTCAGGTTTGAGTACAACATGTATATCACTGGCTACAACCCTAGCTTCAGATAAGAGACATATACCAACCTTCTGACTGACACAACGGTGTCCAGAGCAAACAAGCATGGGCCCCACCTTGGAAAGCTGAAAGGGCTACACCTGCCTAACCTAGCATTTTATAGCAGTGGGCTGCAATCACAGTGAGTACTTCAATCACCACAGAGCAGGCTGCATGCAATTACTGAATGGTGGGCAGCAACTTGTGCAGAGGCTGTCACATGCACATGTGCAGATACCTAGAAAAGCAGGCTGTACCTGCTGTCCACACATGCAATAATATCATTGTAGGAACAGGGAGATAGAGAGCAAGAGTGAGAGAGAAACAGAGACACAGAGAAAAGAGACAGAAACAGAAACAGACAGAGAAACCCCAAAACAAACAACCAAAAAAAAAAAAAAAAAAAAAAACAGTAAGGTATGTAACTCATATGTATGTGCTGGCATGTAGTAAATGTTCCTGAAGAGTACTCTACACACTGCAAATCATCCATATGTGGCAGCAGTATGTATCTATCTGTATCTGCACATGTGCATAGGGCAAGGGACATACTGCAACTGTTAGTGAAGGGTGGACACATATATGTCGTTGAAGGTTGTTATGTGCATATATCTATGTAGGTCATAGTGTGAGGCATAGAAAACAGCATGCAGTGCTGATATATGTCATGTGGTGGTTAAACACTGTGGGACTGATTTGTCAGATCTGCTGTGTTACAGCCAGTGAGGCCTGCTAAAGCTACATGGGCTGAGGACACCAAAATGCATTCTGCACAACACTGTGCAATATAATCACATAACTGTACATCCCACAACTGTTGCATAAGTGACATCCCCACCATGAAAGGTGGACTGTACATGTGCCTATATGTACATCTATATGTACAGCAATGGATGTGTACATGTATGTGTATGGATATGTATATATATATATATATATATATATATATATATATATATATATATATATATATATATATATATATATATATATATACATATATATAGAGAGAGAGATAGAGAGAGACACGGGGTCATATGTACTGCAACAGGTGTGTGGTGACCAAGGCATGGACTGTAGACAAGTGTCGATACTGCAGTGCCATTCCTCCTTTCCAAAACACTGTACCCATTAACTACCACATATGTAGAAATCTACCTAACACTGAAGATATGATAAGGGAACATGGGACACAGGTGGATAGTAGCCTCCACTTTGATAAAAACAGTGCCACACTAGACTTGTAATCTGTCTATGTGGTATGTGTCATGACAACAGGTGTGTCATCTAGGGAAATATAGGTCAGTGTTCCCCTCTACTCATCACAATGCCCCATGTGGTATGTACCTCACATGACAACTACAGCAAGTGGAAAGGCCACAGACATACCTCACAAAGAGTAATACTGGCCTCAAACAGATGCCCTATGCAGACTGACTCACAAAACCACAGCTAGACTGTATTGCATACCGCCCACACAGAGGTGACCTCTGCCGGACATACAGAGCTATGTCAGACCCATAGCTGTGTGGCAACCACCATGGCAACATATCACAATCCCTCCAGGCTACACGGTCTAGGGCCCTAAACCTCATCAGCTCACTAAACAGCACATGATGGAGAGATAGGCTCCTATCTCAGAGATATGCCATACTCTGGAATAGACCACCTAGCAATATCAAACAAGGCTCCTCATTATCAGTTGTCATAAATACCCCTGATGATTGTTTGGGAGATTGGTAATATACCCCAGGAATCCTCTTTGTGATTCTGGTTGACAGGGGAAAGTGAAATCAAAGTACATGTGTGGCAAAGGCCAGGGTAGCATATGGCTAGGCTGCTGTAGGCCCTAGGGCCAATAGCATCTCACCTACCCATGACACTATGCACTCACACATGTACTCAATGCAATACCTGCTATGTAAGGTTGAATAAGTGTAACGCTGAATGTGTGCAAGGTCTGTAAAGGTGTGATAGCATAGTGTGAAGTTGTATCTGACATGGTAGTGTCTATCCTAGCTGTGAGGCCAGCAAAAGATGTGTATGTTATTGTTAGGCAGACATAGTAGTATGGCATATGATGTGACGTAGTTCCTTGTTGATGACTGTGGTGTCCCATTGTAGGCTAAAGCAATACATGTATGCTTAGTGAGTGGTACTGCTGGTGAATCCAACTCCCATATGAACTGTAGTACTACCTGAAGCTGTAGGCCTAAACAGCACAGTATGGTGTGTGTTCACATTGCTTGGAAACACTGTCTTGTGTGTTTCCTGTAGTCTGCACAGAGGACATAACTCAGGCATAAGGGTTTGTAAGTAGTGGCACACAGTACTGTATGGTACACAGGTAAAGCTCATCTGTGTTGGCATACAGTGGTGTCTTGCATGTTTGTCTGATGTGTGTGTAATTATGCCTGTACCATGGCCGCAATCATATGTGTGTTACAGGGTATACGTGTGTATCTAGCAACATATATACTCTGTTACAGCAGTATGCCACCTATATTAACAACTGTGCACATATGTTAGGCAGGGCTATGGCATCAATGACTAGGGAGGTTTACTGGTACTACTGTAACTGTACTTTACATTCATTGCAATGGATGACATCTTTGTTCGTGCATTAGCGTGATATATACCCCTGTGGCGAGGTTGTGCATTGTGTCACAAACAGTGTGCCGAGTACTGTTGTATAGTGGTTTGATATATAGAGTGTGCCAGGCACTGTTAGTCAGTTGTGGCCTGAGAACCAATATGTGGTATTGAACGTGTGTATCCTCTGACAGACAAACAGATGGTATATATGGCAGTTAAGTGATATCTGTGGTTAAAGGTGTAAAGTGTGCCACAGGACTTGCTCACACATATTGTTCATTTCTCTTTCAGCCTGATGGCCCACCAATGTAACCCTTCTTACACAGCAGCAGAGGAAGAGGTGATCCAGCACAGCCTGGTGCAGCACTACACACTGTTGTTTTCCAGAAGCAGCCAGCACCAGCATGAGCGGACTGCACTGTGGCAAGATCTTGTTCGTTGGGTAAATGACATAGGCATACATAACCGGACATATCAGCAGGTACTCCATCACTGCAGTGATTTCATTAGACATGTCCAGCGGCGTGTGTCTGATATCCATAGACAACAGCTTGCCACAGGTGGTGGGGTGGCCATTCATCCCCCCCTCACCAGAGTGGAGGAGCTGCTCCTAAGTGTGGTGGTTCCTGGACAACAACAGCAACTCCCACAGACATGTGTTGTCATGGAGGCCGGAGCCACCCAGCATGTTCACATGGAGTGTGCAGGTAACATGCCCTATCTGTAGACTACAGTTACCTGTATTGTTAGATTATGTCTACGTGAGATGTATACTGTGTGTTTAGCAGTTGTGCTGCCTAGTGTTGTGCAATACTGATATTTGGAATATTATATGTACACCTGTGACTGTCAACTGTTGTTCTACTGTAGTTTAGCAAACCCACAGTAGCAATGCCACAGTTGTGGCCACTGACAAACTCTCTCATATTCTCATAGGTCCCTCTGGTGTGACAGCAGGGCAGACGATCCATGCTGGTGAGTGTGGTATAACTGCAATGTTGGTAATGAAATGTGCATGTCATAGGTGAGGTGTAGGCCATGTACACATATCACACCTACGCATAATGCATGCCATCCATGTTTGCTGTAAGACGTTGCATAGCTCAGTAATGTCAGTAGCTGCCTCAATGACATGCAATACACAGAGCATCAGACACAGTTGTGGCAACACCATACTGCACATTGGATAGGCACAGTTGCTACAGCTGTACACAACATAACACGTTTATCATACGCAGTACACCTCAACATGCTACATATGGCATTACCACACACCTGCTGTAAGGTCACACTTCAGTATCCCACATGTCATCCACACACACATGATAAATCTCAGGGGTAGAGGCCTATCATGGGGCTGTGCAACACTCTTCAACACCTAACACAGTCATGTTAGGCAATGCTCCCTATTGGGCACCCACATACCCATGTATAAAGTGGCTGTGTAATTGTGAATGTAGCCATGGCACTGCTGTTCAGGTACAGCATGCTAGGCGGTGGTCTGTCACACATTAGTAGCTGTGAGTGACCACATGATGCATGATGATGATGATGGCTCATGGTACTACACCCCATCCAGTTACAGTGACCACAGTACTACACATAGCAGTCATTGCTTTGCACCTCAATGTTGTGTCTGTGCAAACATATGCACCTATACACAATATGCATAGCATGTTGTGTGTGTGCTTACATATGCCAGTATACACAATATGCATAGCAGTCGCCATCTGTACAAAGTGACACATATATGTCCTGGAATGCTATTGGGTGTATAGGTCACATGACACACATTGGGTATGTGTGGTGTTTAATGTTGCAGTCATGTAGCATGCCATGTCATGGCTGGCACCGACATATCTGCAATATGTCCCACACTCACCATAACCACTGTACAATGGCCATGTCAAGCATTTGGTTTCCTTCACGTCTACATGCACCACTCATTCCGTGTGTGTACATAGCATGCATGCGCTACACCTGTGCCCACTATTATCTGCTATGGACACAGACACTGTAATCAGACATGGAAATCTATGTGTCACACAGATAACACATGCAGCCATGGTATGTATACCTGTGAGTGATGGTGCACAGAACATTGCAGAGCTAATAATACTTGCACAGTAATGTTGTGTCCATGTACACATTGTGTTCCAGGGTGTAGCCAATCACTGAACAGCTACACACATGCATCAAAGCCATGTATACTGTCATTAAATAGGGCCATCTACACTCGCACTGCATGGTCTTGAGCAACACATATTCTGCATGCTGACACGTGTGAGTTGGCTGTTTGCCTTGTGATATTGTCACCCACCATCACCCACTATTAAGTATGTGTTGGATTGCCGGTGTGTGTGTGTATCTGCTATAGTGAGGAGTGTATTTGTGTGCATGTGTTCATGTGTGCATGTGTTCATGTGTGCATGTGTGCATGTGTGCATGTGTTCATGTGTTCATGTGTGCATGTGTGCATGTGTGCATGTGTTCATGTGTGCATGTGTGCATGTGTGCATGTGTTCATGTGTGCATGTGTGCATGTGTTCATGTGTGATTGTGTGCTAACATCATGTACAGATTGTAAAGTGTGTTTCCTGTCTTCCTCTCACAGGTGCTGAGTTTGGGGTGGCTGAATGCAGCAGGGAACCTGAATTCACTGCCACAAATAGTGGAGATGATGAGACATGTATTGTGGCACAGGCAGGTTTGACAGGGTCTGTCGTTGGTCAGCCAATCGACAGTACACAGCATTCCACCCCATCTATACGTGCACTCATACTGCCAATACATCCCTCATCACCAATGGCCGTAGCCGAGGGACAGCATACAGTTGGCAATGACCAGGATATTGTGGTACCCATGGCACATGCATCCCCTCACAGCAGCCATACCCAGATTCCTGGAATGGTACCACATAGGCGGATGTCCAGGGGTTCTCGGGGGAGCACCGCTGGTCATATTGGCCCTGGCAGACGTGCCCTCACAGGTCTTACAACTTGAGTATGTTCCGGGCTGTAATGCAGGCACAGGCACATATGGAATGGTACACCAGACAGGGACTAAGGGCACAGAGGGTCCATTACATCGCTATCAATGACAACATCCATGACCTTGCCGGTGCCATCCGGAATTACACCGAGGTCATTGATAGATGTTGGGGGGGAGACATTAGATGCCCTCCACAATGTGTTTTCCATGAGCCAGGACCATGCGGGACAGTTGAGACATCGACGCGGACGCATGCCAGCAACATCAACAGCTGGCAGTCGTCGCAGATGGCCCACAGATCACAGCCACTCCCGTAGTAGCAGTACCAGCCCCAGCAATGCTGGGGCTGGCCTGTCGATTGACCATCCTAGTAGACCACGTGCACGTGGCAATGGCCAGTCCCAGCAGGAACATGGGTCCACTCGACATACCTCTGCCTCTGATGATAGTACCCAGTCAGGCACAGGTACTGTGTCCGTGGCCAGAGACAGTGATCTGTACAGCCTGGCAGGTACAGTCTGTGGCTGTCCCACAACCTCCTGTATATGGCAGCCACATGGTGGAGCTGTGTGCATGCAGACACACACACATTAACCAAACAACTAGGGCTCACACATACACACACACATTACATCAACATTGGCCCATGCTGTACTGTTGTCCCACACACACACACACACACACACACACACACACACACACACACACACACACACATGTCGATTGGATGGGTCAGTGTTGGGCTCTGACAAACCAACAACACACCCTGTGCATATGATGACACCTGTGCCACCTCCTGTCATCTGTAACATTGATGCAGGAACAGGCTAACATGGTGCTGATGCACAGGGTGACATTATAGCAGTGTAGCAATATTAGCAAGTTGTCAACAGGAAAGTGTAATGATATCCTTGTAGGTATATCTGAGCAGGCATGATGCATCAAAGTTCTGATTGTCAATGTAGCATTGTTTACACCAGTGTTAGGTCTGAGTATGTATTGTCCGCCCATGTGCCTCTTGGCTGAAGTGTATAGTGTTGCCAGCATGTGTTAGTGAGTAGTCAGTACATGTGTGATGTGTGCAGTACAGATTAGCAGGTGTACATCTGTGAACATGGTGGGTGTGCACTGTCTGCATGTACATGCATAGTGGACACATGGGACATGTGACATACCCAGTTTTACACATTGTTAACATCGCATAGTATCTCTCGATGGCCAGTATGCATTCTACTACAGATATGTACTAACATGGGTACACATGTGTGTATGACATGGGTTGACACTATGCTGTGGGTGATACTGTTAATATCTGTCAATGTTTTGCATTGTGATAGTATACACAACCTCAACAACATGACTATAACCAATCATTAGATGATGTCCTGACAACTGACACACAGTTGTAGGGAACTCAGTAACAGTGGGATCCTTCCGGTACTACACTATAACAGTAACCAGTGGTATTGACCGCAACCCGTTCCTGGGACCACACCTGTTTGGCATATAGGCCTTTTAGGTACATGCAAACACACTAGGGATATGTCCATCCACATCTGAAAATGCATGCATTGGCCTACAATGCATTCTCTGGATGGTTGGCCTACAATGCATTCTCTGGATGGGACACATATCCTACACAAGGGTATCACACAGACAGATACCTGTTGTCCGACACATGCTGTATTGCATTAAGCCGACTATGGCATAGTCATCCACATTTACTATACATACTATCCCGACAGTACCACATAGGTGGTAGCCCCCAACATGTATGGTGGGTACCAATGTGTACCTACAGCCACGTGTTATGTCATCTGTCCCTTGGTATCCACATATCCAGAGGTATTGTGGAGTCCCTCGGTGTATCACATAAGACATTAGGGGCCTGAATGCATATCCACAAGGCTGTTGTACACCTATAATGACTGTCCATTATTGCCAGTCATTGTTGTGTATGAAAATGTCTGACATATACCCCAGGCATGTACCCTCACTCACACTGCTCTATAGTAACTGTCATGGGTGTGTGTGGCACAGATGACCTTGGCCACACATCACTACAGTGGCCGGCCTTGTCACATACATACATATGTGACCTACGATCTGAGAAGCAGCGGCACAATCTGTCAAAGGAAACAAATGTATTCATGTAGTATGCAGGCTTCACACCTATGTACTAATTGAGGTCACATGTACATATATTTATTTGCCACACAGATACCTGATGTGTGCAATGCACATACTGTTTTAATCCTGATATGTCATACCATAGTAAAAGCAAAATCCACACTGCATTGACCAACAGTGTCACACGCACTCAGCAATTGCAGGTTTTAAACCCCTACCTATGTTATAATACTAGAGAGATATGCATTAACACGGCACGCTATATGCTTTACTGGGTGTTGTGTTTTCTCCTGCTATATTTGTAGGATGCTGACATCATCAGACTTTCCAAAGAAGAATGTACCTCTTTTAATGTGTTTTCCCAGTCTCCAAAAAGGGCACTCTTCTCAAATGAAATCACACACATATACACACCCCCAGTCAGCAATTGCAGGGTTCAAACCCCTACCTAGCTATGTTATGATACTAGAGAGATACACATTAACACACCATGCTATATGCCTTATTGGGTGATTCTTTTTCTCCTGCGATATTTGTAGGATGCTGACATCATCAGACTGGACATGGTAATGTGCGTACACTTTGTTTTATGCAATCTCAGGAATGAGCCATGTGGGTCGGCAGGTGTCAACAGCTTGAACTGGACCACATACTTCTTAGCTTGTGGGATCTATCTGTGGACAAATTGACATTCCTTCATATGTCAACACATATTTATGCACAGATTGTTGGTTTTGTAGATACATGTGTCTGGGATGTTGATAAAGGGCTATTCAAAATCTATGTGAGACATGTGTAGCTCCGTTCAGTGATGTATGTCCTGGGTGGCTGCCTTGCAAACAGTCTAGCATGTTTGGGAACCATGATCTGCACATGAACATAGGTAGGGTTGGTAGGATTATGTGTTTGTCAGCTTCCAATAGCTCTGTTCATGACTTCAATCATGATGGACTCCATGGCCTTGCAGATCAGACTTCATAAGCTTACTGGACTATACTTCCCATAGTGTGTTGTGCACCAACACTTGTCGGGAGTGCCATATGTTGCTGTAACACATTCAATGGTTTCAGATCCTGTGGAAAGGGTGAGGCTCAACAGACTGTTCAGGTGCAGGGTCTGTTTGTTCTGTACTTCATTCATGACACATATAGGGAAACAATGTAATCCAATTGCTGCCATGCTTTCGGCTTTGGGGGGAGCTGTTCACCCATTCTACATGTGATATCTCCAGGTATGATGATAGGGACTTTCATCAGTGGGAGGTAGGTATGTATATATGGGCCTGTCTGACAGGATGTCGGCATTGTCAGTCAGGTACAGTTGGCCCTGACTCAGGACATATATGAGTGTACATTGCTATTTATGACATAGCTGAAGGAGGTGTCATGATTCCGTCTGGACTCCTTCGCAGCTACTCTTTACAAAACACCGACAAACCTGAGAACTAATCCATGTTATACTCTTTTACACACTTAACACCCTACTGATCCTTTGTGATCAGTCTACAGAGTATGTCATCATAATATCCTGGCATGTCCAGGGGTCGGTTTCGTGTGTACTCTCCAGTCCAGCTGGTGAATATTGTGATTTTGACACAATGTCACAACTGCCTCATGTACACAGACAACCCTCTCCTCCTCCCAACAAACTCAGATATATGTGAGAGATGCAATTATATAGACATACAGGAGGCTGAGCTCTCTCGACCCATGACTGGCACAGTCTATCAGGTGGTGAAGGTAACCACACATGCCACATATCAGTCTCACATAAACCTATAGCGACAGCAATCAAACCACATTATCACACATAAACATACTCAGAGGCTCTAAATAAACTTTGCCTAAGCGGCAGAGACCTCCAAAGCAGACACACAAACAACTGTTACCCCACTACAATACCCACATATCACATAGTTCACAATGTCAGTGTGCCACACAGTCACTGCCCTTTGGGTTAAACAACACATCTAATACACTTGTAATAGGTGACACTTATTGTCAGACACACTGACGTCCCACTCACCGGGCCGAACAAGGGGATGGTCACTTTGAGCTGTCTGTCGGGTGCCAGGATCCGCCACATAACACATGCACTCAGGTCACTCCAAAGCAAGTACAGAAATGGCTCCATCATTGTCCATGCTGGTGCGTAAAACCTCAGATGTTCCTCCCTGGACCACATGACATGATACATAGAGGAACTCTCTGATCATGTAGCCCAGGCCAGTATGACCCTGACCTTGTGTAGCATCTTACACTCACCAAATATGATGTCACAGTATACAGACAAACTTATCACGTTTAACAGTTGGCTAACATATTGGTGTCATTCAAAGGGGATCCAGTGTCTGTCAGCCTGGGGTGACATGCTCAACATGCCACGTAGCTTCGCTATGGACAGCTTGCACCTGTCACCCTTGGACTTTCAAATACTGGCTAAGGCTCTTGCTACCACCATTGTGCCTTTTTTAAGCGGGGCTCAAAAGACAAACCCACCTCCATAGACATTACAGAGTAAATTAAACTAAGGGTAATGCGGCTCAACACCAGATGTGTTACCCTCAAATTGCACCCACTCAGGACTCTCCTCAGTATGGAGAATAGCGATATCTGTGCACTAACAGACACCTGGTTCAGGCTCACAAATGCACACCAGCACTACCAGGTTATATTTCATACCATGCTTTCTAACCACAAGACTCAGAATGGCCAACACAAATAGGGGAAGTATCCATATACATCGCATATACACACACCTCCAGGTTAGTAGCACTGCACGAAGCATCGCAGATCATACATATGCAGCTAACATTGTGCAAAACTGCCTTTCAGTTTGTTGCCTGCTATAGACCACCCTCCCAAACTCAGGAACCACACTCAGCTTTCCTGGGAACACTGGAGAATATGAAGATCTCCCCAAACACCATTATATTGGGTGACTTCAAATACCCAAACATTGACTGGGGATACTACTCAAGTCCCAACACCCTCGCCCAACAGTTGCTACTATTTGTAAACTCATATGCTATGGCACAATCGGTCATCACACCCACAAGAGGGGAAAACATACTGGACCTCATCATCACCAACATGGGGACTCTATGTTCCACACCAGCAATATACCCCTCATTGGTAAGGTCAGAACATACATTTATCTCACTGGACATCCATATCCCGTCCCCACACCCATCCTGGGTAATCTTGGTGAACTTCTCAAAAGCAAACGTTTCGCTTCTCCAAACCAAGGTGGTATCCTTCAGAGACCCTGGGACAGTGGTAAATACAGCTCAGACTGCTGAATCCTTTACATACACATTCTATGGACACCTAGTGGACTGCATGGATCGTGCTATCCCAAATAACAACAAGACTCACTCCTCCAATGGCAGGGAACCTGTCTGGTAGATCCCGGCCATTAATAAGCTATACAACAAAAGGAGGAAGCTACTACATGATAGAGCACAATCCCAGACAGGGAAGGCATCTGTGATCTGTACTAGCAGACAGCAATGATCACTCATGAATTTATCTAAGGACCGCTTCTAATGGACAATTGCACCAGACACGTAGGACAATTACAAGGCCTTCTTCAGTTATGTCAGGAACCTGGGTGGACACTCACTGATATGCTGTGAGTTACTGCACACTGACTAAACATACCCTGAACCCACTGACATTGCCAACATCCTGGCAAACAGGTTCAGTGCAGATGTCTCCTCCCCATCCCCCCTAAGGAGCAACCATCCATCCCAACAGAGTGTAACCTCCCTGACATCACAAATAAACAGGTGAGTGCTACCCTCCCTAAAACGGACAACACAGCATCAATGGGACCAGATGGTGTCCTGGCCTGCGTCTTACACGAGCTTCATAATGGACGTAACCCTCACATTAAGTCACTGTTCAATATCAGAGTTACTACAGGATATGTACCCAAGGAATGGCATACAGTGACAGTGGTCCCGCTCCACAGAGTTGGTGCCACAACGGACCACAGACAATATTGTCCTATAAGCCTAACTAGCCTGTTCTGCAAAGCTATGGAGCGTATTGTCATTGGACTCATACACATAGACATCGGGAACCTACAGACACTGTGTCCTACACATTTCAGCATTGTTGTGGGCAGATCTTGCCTCTTGAACCTGTTTGCATTCTTTAAACAGTTACCAGGTCCATCAACGTAGGGACAGTTGTCCACACAGTCTACCTGGACCTTGCAAAACCCTTCAACACAATACCCACATGGCTATTATGCATAGGCTCACCAGCATCGATATTGACACATATCTCACACGATGGATTGCTACCTGGATCAGGGATAGCACCCACATGGGCAGTTTTGCAGGTGCCATGTCTGACTATACACCAGTTACACGTGGCATCCCACAAGGCTCAGTCCTGGGACCTCTCTTGTTCAGTATTTATTTGTCTGACATACAGGCTAACACAGGAGGAATATGGCTGACCATGTTCGCAGATGACTGCAAACTGGGTGCCATAATCAACTCTCCAGCTGGCACATGCATACTCAAACAGGGTCTCACAGAGATAGATGACTGGTGCCTGAGCCATGGCCTACAGCTAAATGCCATTAGTTGCATAGTCATCCCCTTTGGGAATAACAACATGCCCACACATTACCACATACGTAGTAATCCATTACATACGGTAGGAGTTGTTAGGGGTTTGGGGACACGACTTGTTCGTACTCTCGCCTTTGACAATCACATTGCCAAAGTGGTTAGACAGACCTTCTATATAGCCCACCTTATCAGTGTTTTTCATTTCTCCTCACTATAACTACTGCTAACAAATGTCATGTAACTGTCTACTTTTGAATGTCAAAACATTAACTGTAATTACTTATCTGTATTTTGTCTGCTTTGCTATGTTCACCTCTGCTTCTATCATATTGTCCTTATTGCAATGTTTTATTTTGTACCCATTAGAGCTTTTCTCCCAGGGCCTCCGCTGAAAATGGACATGTATCCAGTCAGACTATCCCGGTCAACAAATGTAAAATAAATAATAAAAAATAAATATGGTTTCACATCTAGATCAAGTGAGGTCATTGTGCCCCTATACTCATCACGACCATGCTTGGTTACAATGCCACATTTGGGATGTACCTTACCCAACACCTGCAGTAACTGTAATGGCCACAAAAGTTCCTCAACAAGCAAATCTAGGGACTCACATGGATGCCCTACACAGTTCGGATACAGTAACTCCAGCTCTACTCAGTCGCTTACCGCATACTCGGATGTGATGTGTGCCTGTTGTTTACGGAAATATCCAACCCAGAATTAATGGACATGCTCCACCTCAGGATATCCAACTCCCTTGGAGCTACACACTCCAGGGACATATACCTCAGCACAGATGTTAATAGGACATGCTGGAGGGACAGATTCTTATCCCAGAGGTTCCACTCACTCTGGATTGTAATCCCGGTTTCGCATAGGCAGAGCCACCCACTGACCACCTACAGGAGACATCTTGACAAGTGGATGGGTGATCGTATCTTTACCCCTGGGATATCTTCTGGGTCCCTGATAGACAGAGGCACAACAGACTAAACATAAATGGGCTATCTTGTGTGACCTACTATTCACAGGCACAGTGTAGTAATCTGACAGGATTGCGAAAGCCAAACAAACTCTGGCTAGGCTTGTACATGCCCTAGGGCAGATAGCCTAGTATCGACCTCTGAACCTATGATAATGTTTGGGATGCACACTGTTTATTGATGTGTTTTGTTGCCTGACATTTATCTCATTTATTCAAGTGTGGGAGCATGCCCAGTGTGACCTTTCGGTATGTTGCTGTCTGAGGGCCACTACATTTGTTGATGTGTGTAAACATGACCAATATTAATATAAACAGGTTCTATTCTTACTGCAGGACTCGCCTTTGTGTCATAACTCGACAGGGATTATGCTGTGCCTGCAGGGTTTCCATGAGATACTTTGCATAGACTTATCAACATTTCTTCATACAGGCTGACCACTGCAATACTGTCATGGTTTAGTGGTTCAGTACTATGACTATACTGCACAGTATCCTGGGTTCGAGGCCCATCACTACTTTACATTTTCATACTGAGCAGACCAGACTACTTAAGGGCCAGTAGAGCAAATATGAGCATGTTGGCTTTTGTTCAGCTATGCCCTACTTAGACCAAGCTTGTCTGACATTGCTCAATATTAACCAACATTGCTGGACGTTGCCCAATATTACTCAACATTGACCACAGTTGTGCTAGTTGGTGTGTGCGATTTTGTTTACATATACTACATGGTGGTAAATGCTGTTTAGCACCACTTTATATTGCTTAACACATGGCAATCATGCCTCAGGTGGTGCTGCAGGGCTGCCTATGTCGGATGCATATACTACACTCCCTATACATGTTTGAAAGCAGGTAGTGTCAACTTAGGCATCCCTTTTACTATATGTACGAGTCAGAGAGAGCTATCATTTCCAGAGTTCCTACTGAGCCAGTGTATGTGCTATGTGTTGCCTCTTTGCCAAGGCTAAAGCATACTGGGCATGCCTCCTTCTGTCTACTGGGGCAGGCTCAGGTTGTTCCTCCTCCGAGTCATGCTCTGCCTGTGATGGTCTTGGCAATGGTGGGGGGCTGTTTGGCCCAGGCCTATGCTGGTCCTGCTGCAGCTATTTTCGCAGGATCATATTATGTAGCATAGCACATACCATGACAATTTGGGTACATGTAGTTGGTGAGTACTGCAAGGCTCCACCGGATGTGTCCAGGCACCAGAACCATGACTTGAGCAGCCCAAACACACTCTCGATTACATTTCGTGTTTGTGCGTGTGCCACATTATGGCATTCCTGTTCAGGTGTGTGTGCGTTTCTGATGGGTGTCATCAGCCACGGCTCCAGTGCATAGCCAGCATTCCCCCACTAGATGACCATGTGGGATGTCTCCATTGGCAAATGTCTGATACAGCTGTGTCAGATGCCAGATATGAGAATAATGGTAGCTTCCAGGGCAGCCAGCACACACATTCAGAATTATGCCCTGGGCATCACACACGACCTGGCAGTTGATGGAGGGGAAGCACTTGCGGTTGAAGTGGACCCTACCCTGCTCACCAGCTGGTGCTTTGATGCATATGTGCATGCAGTCTATTGCACCCACTACCTCAGGGTATTCCGCTATTTGCTGGACGAGGCGCATATTGCTGGCCAATACCTCATGGGAATTGGGGAAATATACATGATCACCGACATGTGCTGACATGGCATCCAGGAACTGGTGCAGTACCCTGGATGCTGATGCCTGTGATATCCCCATCATATCACCAGGTGGTCTCTGGAAGGTACCTGTTGCTAATATTCTTAGGCCGACACATACCTTGGTTTCCACTGGGATGGGTTCCCCTCTGTTGGTTCTGTGTGTGAGGCGTGGCCTGCACAGCTCAACAATTTGCTGCAAGAGGTCTCTGTCCACTCTATAGCACTCCACTATCTCCAGCTCATGTAGCCCCTGGTAGGTTACCCTGGGCCTGTACACTCTTCTCCGTCTCCTCACTGTGGGTTGTCCAGCAGCATTTGTATTGTCACCACCCTCAGCATGTTGCATATGTCGCCTTATAACAGCAATGGCAGCCCCTAACATTTCTTTCTCTCAGTAAAGCTTTTTCAGTTTTCGCTTCTATTAGCTTATTGCAGTGTTGCAGTGTCTCTTGAGAGAAACATAATGGACTGTTGTTTGCAGAGTTTTAAGTGCTGGGCTGGGCTGGGCTAGTGTACTGCCTGTGTAATTGCCTGATTCTGATTGTTTTCACCTGCTAGCTCTGCTAGTACTCCCTGGTAGCTTCCTACTATTTGTTGTGCTTCCTTTTTCCTTTCTGTTTCCTAGGGGAACATTGCCGTGCACACAAGCACAAACACATGCACACCAGCTCACACACGTGCACACATGCTTACACTGACTAAAACTTGCTTATTCTTGTTAAAACGCATGCACACCAGCGCAAACGTGCTTACAACTCTTTAAACAACCTTATACATGCTTACTCTGGCTTAAATGTGCACACTCATGCTTACAGGCACACACACTGTCTTACTCGGGTTTACAGGCGCGCATACAGGTGCATACCCGCTCAGCAAGAAACTTTAGTGTTATCCACGGCATACACCTTCAATTTCTTGCCTTTACCTAGCCTACTTGTTGACACACCTCTTTCAATGATGTATAAATGACAGCTGACACATGCCACTCTGCTCCAATGAGCTTCACTTCTTTCATACATGCCCCCCTCGTGATGTCACCTATCGTCTACTCTGTTACTCCCCTTATCCTACTCCTACACTCCACTGACTGTGCTCACCAGCTCACACATGCGCACACATGCTTACATGGACTAAAACTTGCTTATTCTTGTTAAAACGCGTGCACACCAGTGCAAACGCACTTACAACTCACTATCCTAACCCTCATTTACATAGGATTGCCTACTAATGTTTGGTTACATCTCTTAGACTGAGCTTCCCCCCTTAGCAACCTCTACTCGGTGGCCATGTTGTCTTCAGACTGCCATTCACTTGCATTGTAAATTCATATTAGCATTAAAATCCACATTTGTGGATCTCAATTATTGATTTTCTGGTTTTTAGAGTGCAGCGTGTTTGCGCAGTGCTACGCTACACTTAAACCCCGGAGATCAGGATGAAAAAAAAAAAGTTTTTTTTTTTTATTTTGCATCACTTAACATTGCCAATGGCCATATTTTTGGCCATTGGCATGCTTCCTCATGTAAATGTATCCTTTTTTTGGAGATGTTACGGCTCCGTTTTGCTATTTGCAGAACCGTACTCAGTTGTCAACTGAGTACATTTCTGCAAATAACACTACTCCTACTCAGACAGGTTCGGGTTTCCTGGATCACAAATTTACCTCATTTGCATAGCTTTCACCTGCAATTGAGGTAATTTGCATATCCAAGCCCTGTCCGTGTAGGACTCATTTTAGGAGCTCTGTTTCACACCCCTACCGGCTGTTCCTGGATCACTCAGTGGACATGTTGGCTGCATGGAGTCTTACTCTACTCTTAGACTCCATGCAAGCCTTCGTGAATCCGGCCCAATATGTTTCTTATACATTAGTTCTAATCTATGAGGGGTTAGAAAGGATCTATATAGGAATTTCTATGCATATAGTTTCCACTGAACTGACTTGGTAGTAAGGCTTGGTGATAAAAGGTCATTTCTTTTTCATTTTCATCAGGATCCTTTTGATTAACCTGTTTATAATAATTCCACTAACTATTATTGGTATAGTACTTTGTTTTGTTAAGTGTCTTATGAATTTTGGAAAGATATCCTTGTCCTTTATTTATTAAAATTATCATAAGCTCTATGAACATAGGAATATTATTTTTAAAAGTTGGTGTCATCAATTCCAGCTTATTTATGATGTACACTCTTATTTGTTGTATTGGTAGCCACAATTTATCATCTAACTCAAATTTCCTTTTGATTTGATCTAGTGTGAGTAATGTATTGCCATTGAGTATTTGATACGAATAAATCACTTTTTTTTCTTTAAGCTCTTTAATTACATTTGAATCAAAGGTAAGTATACATTCTTGTGTACAAGCTATAGGATGTAGTATAAAATACCATGTCTTTATATCTGGGTTCATGTTTATATATTTTCTAAACAGTATTGTTTTGGTAACAATTATATACTTTTTTATACTTTTATTAAATATTATGTTATCTCTTATCACATTATAAAATACTTTTGTTGGATTAATATTATATTGTTTATGGGCTGTTACTAATGATATTACATATAGATTCATGAATTAATTTCCATTTGGCTGTATAGCTTGAGTTCAGCCATAGAGTAACTGTTTTAGTAATAGATGCCAATGAATAAATCTCTATATCTGGTAGATTAATTCCACCCTTCTCCCAACCTTTTAAATGGTTGTTAAATGCGATCCTAGGCTTATTGTTAAACAAATGAAATGCTGCATCATTTTATTGTATTGCTATGTAATTTTCTTGGTAGGAGGGATGGAAAAGAATTGTACATAATATAACAATTTTGAGAAAATAATTGATTTAATTATATACAACCTATCTTCCATTGTATGAAACATCTGTCAAAAACTTCAACAGAAAAGCTACTGATACTGTCACAAGATGAACAACTCAAAACACAACTTTCAGGACCAGTCTTCAAAGAAGGACCTGCAAACTTTGTTAGTCAACATGTCTGAACTAACCAAAAATTTTGATAAAATGGACAGTAAACTGGATTTCTATAAAGAAGAAACCTCCAGACAAACAGAGGTTTTAAAAGAAATGATACAGTAACAAAAGATTCAAATAACTGGGATGGAAAACTCATTAAATGACCTAGATGGGAGAGTAACAGAACAAGAACTACAAGTGGAATTTCTTTTGAAGCAAAATCCATGTTTAATAAATAAAGTGGATGATCTCGAGAACAGATCCAGGAGGAATAATCTTCAGATTTATGGTTTACCTAAAAATGTTGAGGCTCAAAACATGATCAGTTGCCTCATAACTTGGCTTCTCAAAGCTTTACATCTGCAAAAAGACTTTTCATATGGAATTGAGAGGGCACATCGGTCTTTGTCTAAATCAACCATGTACAACAAGGACAGAACCAAACCAAGATCTGTCATAGTTCATTTTTTTCTCTTCACAGGACAAAGAACTGGTTCTGAAGTCAGCATGGACCAGTTCCCCAATTTAATATGACAACAACATTATTAGGCTTGATAATGACTACTCCTACAGTGGCAGCAAAAAGGAAGGAATGTTTACCACTAATTAAGAAACTTAAACAACAACAATTAAAAGTTCATCTTTTATTTCCAGCCAGACTTTGCATTTTTTTCCCGGAAGGCACCACAACCTTTGAAACCCTGGATACTGCAGTTTCTTTTCTTTCTAAAACAACTTCCTAGAGCAAACAGAAGAAATGGATTATTCGGGACCTAGTCTCAAATGTCAAGCTGAGAGGAATAACTGGCAGACAACAGGAAAGAAAAGTAAAAAAATGAAGGACAAATGACTTTCATTGTTTATTTGTTAAAATAAATTGTTTTTGCATTATTAAGCACCTGCTGTTTATGGATAGGGAAACATAAATCTTCGCCACTCTACACCATCAGGAAAAGGTAACTCATATTAATTTATCTTTATTACTTTGAATTTATAACCAACATTAATACTTAAATCAAATAGACAATACAGTCATAAGTATAAGAACTGTTATTCCTGTTAATAATGCTTATGGGTTACCTAATATACACTAAGAAATTGAATGACAACTGGGGATAGTTGTGTTTGGGTTGGGCTGGAGGTTATACTAACAGCATCATTTGAATGTTGGTTGCATTGACTCTTTACTTATATTTATAGTTGATAGCCTTGTTTCTCTTCTAACAAAGCTTTAATAACGTGTTTAATATAGATAAATAATTGTTTTTAGAGTACATGATTTACACACAAAATGTTTTGTTTTAAGATGTATAGTAACTCATTTATACAGTATTTATTATCGTTTTCTTAAGAAAGTTTTTTTTTTAAATCTGCGGTAATATATTTCATAAAAATGAATATAGTAAGCGAGGAAGCTCGAGTTACACACAAAGAATCAAAAGTACCACACTTGCATTCTGTAGTTTCCCACCAGAATCGCGAGCTGATTATACTGTTTTTTGTTTTAGAATGCTTCACCTAGCTTCATGAAGCAATTCTGAAGCCTGGATTTTCCCACAGTCAAATAGAGGCACTACAATGTATTTTAAAGGAATACATTCACATTTCATTTATATGGTGGATAAAAACACTATACAATCATCATTTGTTTTTATATTACTTAATTGCTGGGCATTGCATTGGCTACCTTTTTTACAGCATTAACTGAATGTTATTTATTCATGCACTTTTGGGGGGGGGGCTTTGTAGAAATGCTTATTCTTATGCATATTCTTTATGTGTGTGATTACCAACCTTTAAATTTTGAATGGTTTGAGCTGAGAAGGTATGTCAGATGATGCTGGATGAGAAGAGTACACTTCATGGTTGTACAAACTGTCATGCATGACTCCATTTTGTTTTGTTTTGTTTCTAAATATATTCAGATTTGAGCATTTCTAAGGCTACCCCGGTATTCGGCTAGGGGACTACTGAGGACAGCTGCAGACTTTGCCAGTTTCTGTGAACCCAAGGCAATTTTCACAAGTAGCTGTGACCTGCTTATGCAGATAAATGACCTTACATGTTTGTATACTACTACTGTGATTCATAGAGCTAAGTACAAAAGGGCTTCATCTGCATAGAAAATGCATAAATAGACTGGAATTTATGTGAAATAATGCAACACTGCCATATTAACTTGCAATTACACAAGTTAGGTAGAAAATAATTAAGGGAACCACAGACTTTTAAAAGTAAGAACAAATATTAGAAATATTGCAATTTAATATAATACACTTCAAAATAATGTAAAATTAGTGAGTTAACTTGAAAAACTGTTTATTTTACTGATATGATGGCATATTACAGTGCCTTTAGAGAACAGTGTAAAGTTGTCATTGCAAGAGCAGAGCAGTGGAAATTGTGGCTTATTGTGTGTATTGTTCCTAATCAGCCACTGTAGCTAGATAGCACGTGCATATAAGTTACTGAGCACCAGGGGTGGCTCATGCTATAGGACTGCAGCCCTCCCACCTAGAAACAAAAATAAATAAAAGTAAAGAAACACAAACAGTAACTGAAACACATTACCATAATTCCTGGAAGTACTCTGCACATGCGCACACACTCTAGATACACGGGAACACTCTCAGACTGCTTTCTCAGCAGTCTAGATAGGGGAAGGGCATCTCAGCCCTGAGATACCCAGCAGTCTGTGTGGTGGTGACATCACAGAATGGCGGCACTCTGGACTGCAGCAGCAGCAGGCTGGACCAATCAAGGTGCATTTAGCAGGTAACGAGGTGCGCTGGACCAATTGTGAGCAGCTAACATACACCAGCGCAATTACAGGGAGGATTTGCTCAATGGATGTGTTTGTTCGGTGGCAGAGATGAAGGTGAGCGTTGCTCAAGTGTGTGTGTTTGTGTGTGTGTAAAATGCCCCAGCTGCTATATACTGGTGGCTAGAGAGAACTCATGGTGGTGTGGTAGGGAATACCTCAGGCTTGAGCCCTATACCTGGTATGTAGGTGGCAAGGGCCTGAATTCCCTACCCACCACCATTTGTAAAGAATTTGCAGATTTTTGCCTCATATTTGATCTGTTCTGTTCCTCATAATATCTGTGGTTTCTAAATATTTGAATGCTTAGATATTTGATGGTGCAGAGGTAGCATTGTTGCTTCACAACTACAGGTTCTCAAGTTTGATTCTTGGCTGGGGTGCTTTCTGTGTGGGGTCTGCAACTTCTCCTTGTATTTGTTGACTTTGCTTTTGTGCCCTCCCATATTACAAAGACATGTGTCTGCATTATTTCTTCCTGGGCCTCTGCTGAAAATTGTTTTTTGTTCCAAGTCAGACTGTCCTGGTTAACAAATGTTAAATAAAATTGACAGGCATTTGAATTTCAGACTTCAGGTTTCTGAATGTTTAATTTTTAAATATTTGATGGTGCAGTGGTACCATTGTTGCCTTACAGCTACAGGTACTCTGGTTTGATTCTTGGCTGGGTACCTTCTGTGTGGAGTCTGCATCTCCTCCATGGGTTTGCTCTGGTGTCCTGCCATTTTACAAAGACGTGTCTGCAGTATATCTCCCTGGGTCTCTGCTGAAAAAATGATTTTGTTCTGTCAGACATTCCTGGTTAACAAATGTTAAATAAATAAAATTGACAGGCATTTGAATTTCCGACTTCATATTCTTCAGAAAATACATAATAACACAAAACCTTTTATTCTAGCAATTTTCTAAGTTTATAAGATGACTATTTGAAATTTGTTACTATTTTTGGGACTGTATTCCCCCATTATTGTCTTCATCCAGGTTTTTTTGTGCTAATGTTGACAGCTATGGCAAGAACTGGATTCACTGAATATGTTTGAGGACTGTATTCCCTCATTACTGGGTTTGTCCAGGTGTTTTGTGCTAAGAGGTTGACAGCTATGGTGAGAACTGAATTCACTAAATGATAGCTATTTAAGTTTCAGTCTTCCTCTCTTTCACAAAGCAGCTGATTTGGCATAGTGGTATGTTGCTCTGACTGTTTTGCACAGGGACCTGGGCAGTAAAATGTATGGTGGCAACACAGAATTTTATTCTAGCAGCTTTACAAGATTATACAATCAATGTTTAATGTGTCCCTGTTTTTTGGGCTTTTGACCTCCCCCAATAAATGTTGGCTTTTTCCAGATTTCTTGTGCTGCAAAGTTGAGATGCAGTTCAGTATTGAGTAGATTTTACAAGGAGCTGAGGGCTGCAGGGGAAGAGAAATTTAGTGCTGCTTATACTGAATCTACTTGCATTGTTAATAGCACAACAGGTTGTGTTTTTGCTTTTGATGCAGAAGGCTGTGGGTTCTACTCCCACAAGGGGGTGGATGCTGCCTTACTAAGAAAGTCCTCTTTGGTGAAGATGCTAACTATGAACCCGTTATCAGTTTGCCATCCATTTCCTATTGCAACATTACTAGCTTATCATGTTTTTAATGTAATATAGGCAATTTATTCCTCAGGGGAAACAAGACACTTTATATTTCATGGTTTCATTGAAAAATAAAGTTGTTTGCTAGCAGCAACCTCTTCATTAGTTACAGATCTCTTTAATGTGGCATTATTTAGATGACTTACTTCTGCAGAGCTTGTACATATTTACTGATACTAGTGGATTGTATAAGTTTGAGTAGACTTTTTTATGATGGAAATGTTCTCAACTGGGCAGTTTTGTCATTATTGGTAATGCATTTTGTTTCATTGTTTACTGGAAAAATGTTCAAAACAATAAATTTAAAACACCCTCTAACAACTGTACTGTGTTATACAAGGAGTATAATTTAATACAGTCCAGGAAGGTGTATCACACAACACATGTATGTCTTGTGTGCAAGGGACCTATCATTTGAAAACAGCCTAAAGTTAATCTTTATACTACCCAAATGTATTTTCTTTGAATGTGGATTTCACTGCTGTTTCAATAAATGTGAGTTTCAAGGTCAGAGTTTTAATGCTAAGTCTATTTTCATTGTGAGACTGCATTGCTTTGTTTAGCAGATGTTTTAGTGTTTGTGCTGTAAAATACAAAATAAAACTTTCAAGTGAAATCCAAATCGTTGTAGAAGTAAAGCAGTTTGCACATTGAAGTGTTTATGGTAAATGGGGCAAAATAGCCAAGTAATGGGACATTGGAATGGCTGCAGGGGGTCGGTCCATTCAATCATGATTTTGTGAGGGGGAAGGATGACAAACTCAGACAGCCCCAGCTCAGCTGAACTATACCTCTCAACTGTCCAGATTTTCACAGAATGAATAGATTTTTGCTTCTTCTTTTTGGTTTGCTCCTCATAAAATTTGTGTTTTTTGGAAAATCATTTAGGAATTATGTCACTAAATAATGACAGACATTGAGTTTCAGACTTCATAACCTTCAAAAAATGCATGCTAAAGCAAGACCTTTTCTATCAATTAAGTTTATACAAGAGCAATTTTTAGTACTGTTTGTATATTACCCCAATATATTTGGCCTTGTCTAGATTTCCTGCGTTAACAGGTTGAGAGGTACGTGCAAAATGCTTTATAGAATTGGGTATATCCAAACCTCTCAACTGTCCCTGATTTTGGCTCAAAATGTTGACCTCCCTCTAATCCCTCTGCAAAATGTACATTTTGGAAGAAAACATGATAATCAGTTATAGATAACTTTTATTTCAGAAATGCATGTAGATTTGTTTATTTTGTCAGCTGCTCAAGCTAACAGTGCTAATATTAAAAAGTGTCCCTTCTTTGACAGTTTCTCAGCTGTATTGTGTGGCTATTTTATATTTCTGCATCACATTTTTGGTCCATTTTTCATAAAATTGTGGTTTTCTGGCAAATTAGTGGCAAATCATTAAAGATTGAAGTAAGAAAATAACGACAGACATTTCAGTTTCAGATTTCATACCCTTCAGAAAATTCATACTAAAGCAAGACGTACTATTCTATTAGAAAGTTTATAAGAACAATATTTAAATATCGCCCTTAATTTTGGGCCTGACTTTGTCCAGATTTCTTGCTCTGGTTGAGAGGTATGACAAATGTGTCAGGGCCTTTGCAGTCAGCCAGAGACATTTCAAGTTGTGACATACTTGTTGCACCCCACTTCCCCATGTAGTGACTCTGGATGTGTCCAAGCAAGGCAAGGAGCAGTTATGCAGTGTAAGTGTACAGAGTACCCCCCCCATCCAAGGTAGACATAAGTACTACATTGGCTTTTCATCTGTCTTGCTTGAGTTTGCAGAATGTTCTGGTTTTCTGTCATATTTTTATACTGTTGATTATGCTTCTTATTCAGAAAGTGCCTGTTGCTCTATGTTTAAGTAGCAATGATGTCATGACCATCAGGTAAGCTTGTCTGAGATTGTAAGATGCAATGAAGCTTACTGTTAAAGAATTACCAACACTGAAAGCCTTTTTGTTGCTGCCATGCAGAGAATACGTGCATAACTAGATAACATATAAGCCTTGGGTACTGAAATGCATATGACAGTATTTGTAATAAAGGACAGGATTACAGTATTTTAAGAAGCTCATTATCTTTGTTGGAGCCTTGCAGTCATCTTTGCAGGCTTTACCCATAAACTAAACAGAATGCCAATCTATCATGTGTGGTCCGTAACCTGTTCAATAATCCTTTAAGCAATTTATCTTGAGCTGGTTTCTTGTTTGCTGTTCATTTTTTACTTTGATCATGTTTTCCCAATAAAACAAGTAGATACTTGTCAGGCAACATGTCTTTTTTGGATAAGAAACATTTTTACAAGTGGGGGTATCATTGCTACTTTCAGCATGTTACTTGGTACTTTTTATAAAGCTGAATATAAATTATAATTAGAACTGCAGTGCAAGGAGAAGGGGTTTGAGATGAGTGCTGCTTGTTTTTCTTGTACTTGATTTTGACTGGCATTCCAGTAATGTATTTAAAAAGTATTTTTTTCATGCCTCACAACCTTTTTGTTTCCATCTAGATATTAAGTAAGCTATCATGCAGCCAATGCATTCAAATATTTTTTTCTTCTAAACTTCATTTTGTCTTGATTGAACTCTCATAATGATGGTTTGGCACCCAGGGCAGCATATTTAATTAAAGTTCCAGTTTTTATTGTTTTGAGCATAGCTCCTCCCCTTTCTCATTGACCACAACCCTTCCAATTGGCCACACCCATTCAGCTGTCTCCTGCAGCCCCCCCCCTTCAATTTGAAGTCACCAACCACCACTGTTGAGCACATGCATGATCAATGCCATTTTGTATAGTCAGTCAGAGTGAATGCAGGCATGAATGGAGATGTACATGTGAGTGTGTTTGAAGTAACAAATTAGTCAGTTAGCTAATGAAGTTTGAGGTAAATGTTCCAGTTACAGCTCCTGATGTGTTTATGTATAATAAATGACTTAAGCACATACCCAGCCTCAGTGTCTCATTTGATAAATAAGACATGCTGCATGGTGTCAGAATGGGAACCAAAGCAGTTTCAGCTTACAAAGCATGGAGCACTCAGTTAGAAGTGGAGAAATACACAGAAGCCAACTCGCAAACTGGTCAGCGGTTATTCAAAGGTACTTAAATTCGTTTAAATGATTTTTCAGTCACAGAATAAGTGGTGAAGCATTAAAAATATTCAAAATAATTACTGGGATAAATGAAATGTTTGAAATATATTCAAAATAATTACAAAAACTTTTGAAATAATTTCTGAAGTGTTTAAAATGTATGGAAAGGCTAAAACGACTGAATTTTTTCACAATGTACTACTTTTTCACATTAACTGAAACTTTTCAAATTATCTGAAGTTTCTGGAATGTTCACAGTGTTTGCAGTGTTGAAATACAGCCTTTTCAGAGAGATTGTTATGCAGTCGGGCATAATTACAAGTACCCGGTCTATGCTTATATTTAAACAAATGTTGATATGGCAGAGGAATTTTGCAGATGTGGACCACTGGTGTCTGATAATAATAATATTGCTGAAAACTGAAAAGTGTTTAAGAATATGATATTTTCATACAGGCTGCATTTTCTGATAAAAGTATTCAAAATAATTACAAAAGCATTTGAAATAATTTCTGAAGTGTTTCAAATGTACGTAAAGGCTGAAATAACTGAAGTTGTTCACAATGTGCTACTTTTTCCCATTAACTGACACTTTTCAAAGCATCTGAAGTTTCTGGAATGTTCACAGTGTTTGCAGTGTTGAAATACAGCCTTTTTCAGAGTGATTTATGCAGCTGGCCAAAATTACAAGTACCTGGTCTATGCTTATATTTAAATAAATGTTGTTGTTATGGCAGAGGGATTTCAGAGACATGGACCACTGATGTTTGATAATAGTATTGCTGAAAACTGACAAGTGTTTGAGCAAGAATATGATATTTTCATACAGACTGCATTTTCTGATAAAGATGCACGTACAAAGGCATTCATACTTCTTAATTTAGTTGACTTAGAAGCCATTGACAGGGAATGTTCATTTGTGCATTCCCCTGCCGTGTATGCAGGGGGTGGAGAACTGCCATATTGTGATACAGGCTGAAACATGGGAAGACCATGAGTGCTTAAGACATACATTTAGAGAAATGTATAGCCCTCAAATAAATATTATAATGGAAAGGCACATGTTTTACACAAGAAATCAGAAGCCTGGTGAAAATATAGCAGTATATATTACTGTCTTAAGAAATAAAGCAAAGATGTGCATATGTGATGATCTGAGAGATGAATTGATAAAATGCAGGCTTGTGTGTGGTGTTAATAATGATGCAGTGAGAAAGATTTTACTTCGAGGCAGTGATTTAACAGTGAGCAAAGCCATTGAGACTTGTCAAATACATGAGCTTGCAGAAAATTATACAAATATACTTATGAATGAGAAAAGTATGCATGTAGTATCTGCCAGTGAGAATGTTGATAGTGTACAACAAAAAACTAAGATGAAAAAGAAATATAAACCAAAGGGTTTGGCAGCAAACAACCTCATTGTTAACTGTCATAATTGTGTAAGCAGTCATGAACCTAAACAAGAGAATTGTTTAGATTTTGGTCAGCAATGTCACAAATGTAAAAAGTGGAATCATTTTAATAGGTTGTGCAAGTCTAAAGTGGCACATACTTTTATTAAAAGATAGCATCCAAAGAAGCAAGTAGATCAGATAGAGACTGTAGCAAACTTTCTGTGTTGATGGTGCCTCTGTGATCGATGAAACAGTTAACACAGTAGATTATCAGTTGGCAGCAAAGAGTGAATATTTTGTATTGTATGAATTAATGGAAAGCTGCAGAGCTTAAAGTAGACACTGGATCTAAGTGCAATGTTGCATCAGCACAAATGTTTGATAAAGTAAAAGCTGATGAGAAACTTGATTCAGCAAAGTGTGCAAAACCAGTTGGTTATGGTGGCGAAGAGATTCAAACTGATGGTGCAGTAGTTCTCACATGCCATTCTGCTGGGAACAGCTATGACTTGCAGTTTTATGTAGTCAAAAGACACGTGCAGTCACTGTTAGGCCTCAAAGACAGTTTGAGAATGGGACTGGTTTCATTTAATACAGCTCCACCATATAAGTCTGAACATCAACGATAGTTTTACATAGAACATTTTAGTGAATATGCTGATATTTTCAAAGACGAGCTTGGCAAACTTCCAGTCACATAGTCCATGAGGTTAAACCATGAAGTAAGCCCAGTTGTCAGACCAGTAAGGAAGGGTCCGGTAGCAATGCAGAGCAAAGTAAAAGCAGAACTTGACATTATGACTTTAGGTGTTCTTTACTCCAACAAAAGAACCGACTGAATGGGTATCCTCCATGGTCATAGCTCATAAGAAAAGCCTAGATGATATTCAAATATGTATTGATCCGCGAGAGTTAAACAAAGCGCTTAAATGTCCTCATCATCCAGTGCACACAGCAGAAGTAGCTGCTGTCATGCCAAATGCCACCGTGTTTTCTGCGTTAGATTCAAAAAGTTTATTTTGGCAAATTTCACTGGATTACGTATCTTCATTGTTAACCACTTTCAGTACACCATTTGGTAGATACAGATTTTTGAGAATGCCATTTGAGATGAATTCCTCCAGTGAAGTATTTCAATGTGCGATGGAGCAAATTTTTTCTGGTTATCCATGTGCTATTATGGTAGATGACATTACTGTAAGGGGCAATGGTGAAGACGAGCATGATAGAAACATCAAGAAAGTTCTATACCATGCATGTGAAGTAAATCTTAACACAACAGTGTTCATATGCACACCTAATGCACAACCTGTTTTACAGGCCCACTGCCTGTCCACCTCTAGAAGACCTAATACAACATTTCAAACCAAAGAGACCCCACAAATCTGAAGATAAAAACCTCCTTGAAATCTTCAATCCTTCTAGAAACCTAGGAAAATCTCTATACTCACACTCTATTGCTAAATCTTGGAACAACCTCCCTGACAACATTAGGCTAACTCCCAGACTACCTCTCTTTAAAGCCTTCCTAAAAGAACACCTAAATAAGTCATGGCTATGCAAATGCATAAGCTCAGGCTAATACACAATCTGCCCTCCTATACCTCCTTCAATTATGTTAACATGTCCACTATCATTAAGCACTGTCAGGACTCCTATCTTTCTACCTCCTTATGAACTAATCTAACAGCACAAGTATTCTTCTAATTCAAACATGAAGAATGGTATTGTGCAAATATCCTAACACTGAGGCAGTGACACTGTATCATGTTAAAAGTCTTGTCAAATTTATTATTTTGTGTAAAGTATTATCAAGATAAATGTGTAATATATTCACTGTATACTTATGTCTACTAATTTTGCTTATAAGTCTTTGTGTAAAGTGTTATCACAGTTAAACTAGCAACGTACTCATTACATACTTACATATTGTAGTTTGCTTGTCTTGTAATTTTCTAAAATTGTGGACCTTTTCTCCCCAGGCCTCCGCTGAAAATGGGTCTTGTGACCCAGTTGGACTATCCCGGTTAACAAATGTCAAATAAATAAATAACGGCTGTAGCTGGGTATCTATATAGTCAATCCAGCCAGCTAAAGCAATCAAGGCAAATTATAAAGATGTGTGCACAGCAAAAAATTCACAGTATCCTGAATGATAATGTAACTTCACTCCTAATATCCAGCCATTTATTATTGTTTGCAACCTCACTCCTGATACCCAGCTATTTACTATTATTTATCTTCCATGTGACCACTTTTTCCCTTCATTTTCAAGTTCACCTTAATGGGCATTCTTAGTCTGCTACTCAAGGACTATGTAAAAAAAAGTCTTATGTTATCCTTTTGGACAGTGAGCTTCTGATGTAGGGGTAGGACTACTTAGTGTGTCCCATGTCATCCTTAACTGTCCCCTTCCCTTATGAGTTCAGCATGTGTGTGCACAAGTGTGCAAGGCAGGTTTTTCAGGGTATCAGACAGTAATGCCAGAACTGACTGTTCTGCTCTGCTGATTTCCACATTTCTATTTCATCAGTTTCGTGCCTTAACATTACACTAAGGATGCGGTCATCTTTTGGTTGTCCTACCATAGGGCCTGATTTTTCAGACTGTTGCATATGTTACACATGTCCTAAGGTCTCGTGTATACCTGAAACTCATTTCACTGGATAACATAACATATCTATGGAGCATGCTTGAGAAGTAATAAATGGTCATTTTAAATTAGTAGAAAAATCAGACCCTGGATATGATGTGCACTTTGAGAAAGATTTCCTAAAAGGCACTAGACAATAGGGGTGGAAACAAGGACTTATTCCCGAGTTTGATCAGATGCATTCTTTAGCATTCAACTCCAGTGATACTTTATCTAATCCATTTAGACCCCTCTTCCATCCATATCCTGTAAGTGCCCTTCTGTGAAATGGTACCTTCTTAAACAGTGGTTATGAAACTGCACCTGAAGCAGATGCAGAATTTAATTGGCCTTAAACACATTATAGAAGCTGGAGGTAAAGTACATCTGCCATCTCTAACAAATCCCTGATTTTACTTTTCAGCAACATCCTGACTGCTATGCTAGCCAGCTTAGCATCTGAAGTACTATTAAAAATGTAACATATTATTCAGTCCCATAAGGCCTTCTAAGCATCTTTCTGTGCAGTTATGGGAAGGACTACTATAGCTTAGTGCAGAGATATAAGGGAGAATGATGCCATGATTATAGTAGAAATTCAAGGCTAAGCATTTCAAATTTAACAGACTGGGTAGTGCTGTCTTGCAGAGTGTGTATACCTCTGCCAGTGAAGTAGGTGCCAATCTCTGCCTTATACAATATGTTATACATAACATACATATGTATGTACATACAGATATTTCAGGCACATGTATAGCGCCCTTCTAGCATGCCAATATACCAAAACAGTCATTCCCATAATAAGTGTCCAATTTGTTCTTCAAAAGTATCTAAACTAGTGCTTGCTTTAATATAATTTTGTAGTCTATACCAAGAGCTTTCTTGTTTCTCTGAGAACCAATTAGTACTTCTCTTATTTCTCTATAATCTCCAAAACATGTCACCTTGTGATTCTTTATTACTCTTTGATAACGTCTAGCATTCCCAGAGGTAGTTGTCTCTAAATACTTAATGTATCCTTTATGATGCCTCCTGTTGAATATCTATACAAGTCAATGTACAAGTTCAGATATTTTAATCTTTTGTAATAACTTTGGTTTTCAAACCCATGGATAATCTTGGCATGTTTCTGCTATACAATTTTCAGTTTACAAGTTAGTTTTCTTCTAAGGCTTCCATATTATTATTCTGTACTTTAATTATGGTCTAATATAACTTACAAACAATTACTTTTGTCATTTCTGATTTCCTAGACTATATAAATCATTTTATACAACCTATAATGTTATTACTATCATTAGTTTGAGGTGATAAAAAAGGCAAAGTTGGATCTATCCATATATCTCGTCCCTTAATAAATCTACAGTTTCAATTACTGTGTGTTGTATTAAGAATTCACCATACAATCTATGGCTCCCAAATTAGACATACTTTCAAAACTTTGTCCTCCTTAACAGACAAAGTACTTGTATCTCAAACAAAGGTTATCACTACACATGCCTTGCCTCAAGCCAGACTTGTATATACTGCCATTGTATTCACTAATGTACAGTTAGGATAATCCATTTAATTTAGTCAAGCACACATTAGAATTAGTAAAACTGTAGAAAATAACCCTTCTACAACACATCTTGATATGAACTATCATAGGTTCATAGGTTCATACTAGGCTATCTGCCCTAGGGCATTTATAAGCCTAGCCAGAGTGTGTTTGGCTTTCGCCACCCATTTTAAATTAATTTTGCTATGCCCTTTTTCGAGGTTAGTATACTGTGCCTCTGTCTAACAGTGACACAGAAGTGATACCCGGGGTAAACCTACGATCTCCCATCCACTCATCAAGATTCGTCTTGAAGAGAGTCAATGAGGGACTCTGCCTAACCTGGACTGAGATTTTATTCCAGAGTGAAGGGAGCCTCTGGGTTATGAATCTGTCCCTCCAGCATGTCCTATTTATTTCAGTGCTGAGGTTCAAGTCTCTCAAGTGCATAGCTCGATGAGATTTGGATTTTCTGAGATGCAGTATGTCCTTTAATTCCGGGTTGGACATGGCTTTATACGTCAGGCACAGATCGCCTCTAAGCAGGTGGTATGCCACTGAGTAGAGCTGGAGTTTCTTTAACCGGGCAGCATATGGCATCTGTTTGAGCCCTTTGATCCTCTTGGTGAGGTACTTTTGGGGTCTTTCCAGTTGCTGCAGGTGTCTGGTAAGGTACATCCCAAAAGGGGCATTGTACTCAATTATGAGCCTGATGAGGGATGAGTAAAGAGGCACGATGACCTCCTCTGATCTAGATGTGAATCCCTTCATGATTAGGTGGGCTATATAGAATGTTTTTCTAACCACTTTGGCCACGTGGTTGTCAAATGACTTTGTTTTTGCCAAAGGGGATGACTGTACACTTTTTGGCGTTTAGCTTGAGGCCGTGGCTCTGGTACCAGTTGTCTGTTTCTATGAGGCCCTTTTGGAGGATGCTTATGTCGGCTGGAGAGTCGATTATGGTGCCCAGTTTGCAGTCATCTGCGAACTTGGTCAGCTACAGTCCTTCCGTGTTGGCCTGTACCTCAGAGAAATGTATACCGAACAAGAGAGGTCCCAGGACTGAGCCTTGTGGGATGTCACTTGTAACTGGTTTGGAGTCTGACATAGCTCCAGCAATTCTAACCATGTGGGTTCTGTCCTTGAGCCAGTTTGCAACCCATCTAGTGACATAGGGGTTTATATTTAAGCTGGTGAGCTTATCTATAATGCCCGAGTGGGGTATTGTATCAAAGGCTTTTGCGAGGTCCAGGTAGGCTGTGTGGACCACCTTCCCCTCGTCAATGGCCTTGGTGACTGTTTCAAAGAAATCAACCAGGTTTAAGAGACAGGATCTGCCCTTAACAAAGCCGAACTGGGTAGGATCCAGTGTCTGTAGGTTCCCAATATCTTTATTTATGAGGTCCATGATGATCCTTTCCATAGCTTTACAGACCAAGCTAGTCAGGATTATGGGGAGATAGTTTCCAGGATCCGTTGAGGCACCACCTTTGTGGAGAGGGACCACTGTTGCTGTACGCCACTCTTTGGGTACATATCCTGTAGTAAGGCTGAGATTGAACAGTAGTTTTATATTTGGGTTTAGCTCTTCTTGGAGTTCATGTAGGATGCAGCCCGGGACACCGTCTGGTCCCATTGATGCTGTGTTTTTTGCTTTGGAGAGGTCGGCTCTTACCTGAGCATCTGAGATGTCAGGGGGGCAGCACTCTGCTGGGATAGATATTTGCCCTTTTGGTGGGGAGGGGGGGGAGAAGTTTGCACTGAACCTGTCAGCAAGGATGTCGGCATTGTCTGTGGGTTCGGTGTATTTTAGATAGTTAGAATGAGAACATTATTCAAATGGCAGTCAGTTAAGCACAGCATACTCTGTTCTCTAGTTCCCATACAAATGCCCATTCGTAAGTATTATATTCTCTATGATATGTCAGCTTTTGAATCTAGTTATGGTCTAAAAAGACTTCTACTCATTTTGTACATATCCCTTTGCTTCCATGCTTTCCAGATAATAGAATAATTCTCATGTACAATTATGAGAGCACAAGTAAGAATTAGAAAAAATATTTTATTAATGACTGGACATGTAACTATTTTTCCAACTAAAGCTAACATCATCTGAACAAGTAATAATAACACAACTGCATTTTAATGTTTTTCTCTCCATGGCTGCTCATCCTTGCTCACTTTATTGCTTCCTCCCCTTTCATACTCCATTTACCTCTTTCCTTTCCTTTCTCATTTAGTCACATTTCAATGTCTTGCAGTCTCATCTGCCTGTTTGCTTGTACTTCTTCCTGTATTAAGGTGTCTCTCTTATTCCTGTTCTGCTGCACTTGCCTCTGCCTTCCATAACTTTCTCTTTTGCCTTCCTTAGACATTTTGTACATATGTACATACACATGAAAACAAGTGAAAATAATGTGAAAATCTGCTAACTAGGTTGTTCAGTTTGATTTCCTGGATGAAACTTAGCTTCTATGTTGGTTACTATTGTATTGTAATTTGACATTGAGCAATGATCCTAAAGGGCTGACTTCAGTCATTGTCCTGGTACAAAGCACAAAACAGGAGGCAGATATATAAAGAAAAAGTATAAGCAGTGTAGTACGACAATAATAAAAGTAAAAAATACTAGAGTCAAAAGAAAATATACGAGTCGATACACTTATAAACAAAGAAAATAACTCTAACACACTGGTATTGCAGAAACCAAAGAATGTACTTTTAACACTGCAGCCTTTATGTGAGTACCTGATGGTGCATGGCCGTGTAAGTTATAAAGAGGTGGGTAACTACTGATGTTGAAAAGGTTTAACACTAGATGATTCCTGCATGATTAAAACAGTCATACTGGGCTCTGAATTTATTGCAGTGGATTACGTTTTTGAGTTTGGGTCCTAAAATGGAATAGCTATGGTCACTACAATGTGATTTATTAAGTGGCCTTTTAACTGTGAGGAATAAATAAAATGGATGAATTACTGTAGTTTGTTGCAGTTAAGGAGAGTCTGCAAGTGATAAATGGAAAATACTTCAAGTTTTTTAGGTTAAGACTGAGTCAAGTAAGAGATCTGTGCTTTCTTGAGCTGGGATCCACTGTCCTTTATCTAGGATGGTACAAGTATGTTCTCTTTGGATGGCTACATTGAAGTCCAGCAGATCCTGCTAGTGGTTTAATCGAGGCATGAGATGTTCTTTTAGAAGTAGCAGCCACTGGTGGAAGGCTGTACACTAGCTGGGATGGTAAGGTCCACTTGCTGATGTCAGTGCAGCCTTCTGATGATATGGAAAACAAGACTTTCCAGGTCCCGAAGAGTGAGCTAATGAATTTTGCTTTGGTTTGTTCAGTGTGGTATTTGAAGGCTAGTGATTTCTCCTGCTAGATTCCCAAGTAGCTGATGGTTATGCAGGCTTGAAAGAGGTGGGGGTGGGGGACTGAGAGAGACCACTGATGTGCCTTTTTAGGCAGACAGCTTTTGGTCTAATCCCACTGGCATTAGTTTTCTTAAGGTTAAGCAGAGGCAAGTTGTAGAATTGTGAAAATGAGATAAGAGTAAGGGCCAATTTAGGTGTTTCGTGATGTTGCTTGTAGGGTGTTGAGAGTGTCAGATCATAATGTTGCTGATATAGTGTTATGTATCTTCATGTATTTTCATGCATATACTGTAGTATCTTATAGGTTCTTAGGTAGATACTAGGCTATCTGCCCTAGGGCATTTATAAACCTAGCCAGAGTGTATTTGGCTTCCGCCTCCCTATTAGATTAGCCTACTGTGCCCCTGTAAAGTAGGTCACAGAAGGTACCCTTTTAAGATTAGTTTACTGTGCCTCTGTCTATCAGGGACACAGGAGAGATCCCGGGGTGAATTTGCGATTTCCCATCCATGCGTCCAAATTTCGCTTGAAGAGGGTCAGCGAGGGGCTATGTCTAACATGAATTGGGATTCTATTCCAGAGTGAGGGGAGCCTCTGGGAAATGAATCTGTCCCTCCAGCATGTCCTATTTATTTTTGTGCTGAGGTTTAGGTCCCTGGAGCATGTAGCTCTAAGGGACTTGGATTTTTTGAGGTGGAGCATGTCCATTAATTCTGGGTTTGACATGGCTTTGTACATCAGGCATAGATCGCCTCTGAGTAGGAGGTAAGCAACTGAGTAGAGCTGGAGTTTCTTTAGTCGAGCTGCATAGGACATCTGTTTGTAGCCCATGATCCTCTTGGTGAGGTACTTTTGGGGTCTCTCCAGTTGCTGCAGGTGTCAGGTAAGGTACATCCCAAAAGGGGCATTGTATTCAATTATGGGCCTGATGAGTGACGAGTAGAGGGGCACAATGACCTCTCTTGATCTAGATGTGAACCCTTTCCTGATAAGGTGGGCTATATAGAAGGTCTTTCTAACCACTTTGGCAACGTGATTATCAAAGGAGAGATTACTATCTACGTTGGTCCCCAAATCTCTAATTATTTCTTCCATACTTAATGGATTACCACCTATGTGGAAATTTGTGGGCACCTTGTTTTTCCCAAAGGGGATGACTATGCACTTTTTAGCATTTAGCTTGAGGTCGTGGCTCTGGCACCAAGCACCCGTCTCTGTGAGACCCTTTTGGAGGGTGCTTGTGTCAGCTGGAGGTTCGATTATGGCCCCCAGTTTGCAGTCATCTGCGAACTTTGTCAGCCATATCCCCCATGTTAGCCTGAACCTCAGAGAAGTATATACTGAACAAGAGAGGTCCCAGAACTGAGCCCTGTGGGACGTCACTTGTAACTGGTTTGGATTCGGACATGGCACCTGCGATTCTGACCATGTGGGTTCTATCTCTGAGCCAGTTTGCAACCCATCTTGTGATATAGGGGTTGATATTTAAGCTTATTTATGATGCCCGAGTGGGGTATTGTGTCGAAGGCTTTTGTGAGGTCCAGGTAGGCTGTGTGGACTACCTTGCCCTCATCTATGGCTTTGGTAACTGTTTCAAAGAAATCAACTAGGTTTAAGAGGCAAGATCTGCCCTTAACAAAGCCAAATTGGGTAGGGTCCAGTGTCTGGAGGCTCCCATTGTCTTTGTTTATGAGTTCCATGATAATACGCTCCATAGCTTTACAGACCAGACTAGTCAGGCTTATGGAGCAATAGTTTCTGGGGTCCGTTGTGGCACCACCTTTGTGGAGTGGGACTACTGTAGCTGTACGCCATTCTTTGGGTACATATCCTGTAGTAAGGCTAAGTCTGAACAGTGACTTAATGTGAGGGTTCAGTTCTTCTTGGAGCTCATGTAAGACACAGCCTGGGACACCGTCCGGTCCCATAGATGCTGTGTTTTTTGTTTTGGAGAGGGCAGCTTTCACCTATGCATCTGTGATGTCAGGGAGGTTACATTCAGTTGGGATAGGCATTTGCTCCTTTGCGGGGGAAGGGGGGGAGAAGTTTGCACTGAATCTGTCTGCCAGGATGTTGGCTATGTCTGTAGGTTCAGTATATTTTGTACCGTTATGCAATAATTCAGAGCATATCTGGGAGTTTCCGCCCATGTTCCTGACATAACTAAAGAAGGCCTTGTGATTATCTTTAGTGTCTAGGGCAATTTTTCTTTCGAAGCTGGCCTTTGATGATTTTATGAGGGATCAAAATTTCTTGCTAATACTGATCAGAGGTGCCTTCCCTTTTTTGGATTTTGCTCTGTCATGTAGTAGCTTCCTCCTTCTGTTGTATAGCTTATTTATGGCCGGGGTCCACCAGACTAGTCTCCTGTTTTTGGAGGAGTGAGTCTTGGTTTTATTTGGGATAGCATGATCCATGCATTCCTGCAGGTGCTCATAGAATGCATTTGTAAAGGATTCTGCGGATTGGGCTGTATTATCCTCTGGCCCAGGGGCTTTGAAGGATTCCACCTCAGTCTTGAGAAGTGCAAAGTTGGCTTTTGAGTAATTCTTTACAGTGATTTCCTTGGCTGGGGGTGGGGACGGGATATGGATGTCCAGGGAAATTTGATTATGGTCTGATCTTACCAATGAGGGGTTTACCTCTGGTGTGGAACATAGAGTCCCCATGTTGATGATGACCAGGTCCAATATGTTGTTCCCTCTTGTGGGAGTGGTGACCAGTTGTTCCATTGCATTAGAGTTTATAAATTCAAGGAACCGTTGGGCGAGGGTGTTTGGGCTTGAGTAGTTTTCCCAGACAATGTTTGGGTAGTTGACGTCACCCAATAACATAGTGTTTGGAGAGACCTTCATATTCTCCAGTGTTCTCAGGAATGCCAAGTGGGGTTCCTGTAATAGGGAGGGTGTTGTGTAGCAGGCTACAAACTGAAAGGCAGTTTTGCCCGCTGTTAGTTGCACATGGATGGTTTCCGATGCTTCGTGCAGTGCCACTAACCTGGAGGTGTAGGTATCTTTGATGAATATAGATACTCCCCCTCCTTTTGTGCTTCGGTCCGAGTTTTGGGGCGAAGCATGGTATGAGTTATAACCTGGTAGTGCTGGGGTGCTCTCAGGAGCCTTGAACCAGGTTTCTGTTACTGCACAGACATCGATTTTCTCCATACTGAGGAGAGCCTTGAGTGCGTGCATCTTGAGGTTTAGACTTCTGGCATTGAGTAGCATTACCTTTAGTTTTTTTATCCTTGGGTTGTCTATGGAGGTGGGTTTGCCCTTTGAGCCTTGCCTAAAAAAGGCACTATTGGGGTGGCTATCATAGCTAGCTTCATAGTTTCAATGTTGGAAGATTTCATTTACAAGGACAATGAAATTAGGAAATAAACAGAAAAAAATGCAGTCCATCATACAGTGTTGAGATACTCACAATAATTTTCACAGTCAATCCTGCAAGTGCAATGTCCCAAAATACACAATGGTGTTTTTCTGTCAAAGCAGACTCACAAATACTCACTGCTCATACAGTTCAGTCTTTTCCTTCTGAGACTTCTTTTCTACTCATTAGATTGTCACTGCTGAAGTGACACCCCGACCCCATATGCAAAAATGTGAAAAGGGGTTGAGGATGGATGGATGGATGGATGGATGGATGAATCAGATCAGGTCTCCTATTCCTCCTTCAAGTTTCAGGGTTAGTTTTTCTTATACTCACAGCTTTCTAGAGACTGGAATCTTCTCTGAAGATCTTCTCTAACTCAGAGGCCTTCAGTCCGTAATCTAACTCTAAGTAGGGCAATGGGACTGAAGTACCTGTTCCTACAAATGATTCCCATTACCTTCCCATCATACTCCTAGATGCCTGCCTGAATCTGCCTTAAATCCACAGTGTTCTCTAGGTTCTGCAGCCACCACTATGCCATTGTACCTGTTTTGTACTGCTTTGGAGAACTATTCATATGTATGTAACTTAGCATAAAACAACCAGGAAACAGTATAGCACACTCTCAAATCTACCACAAATCCAATAACACTTTCCATGCAGCTGGCAAAACAGACAAAAATTTAATTAAAATAACCTGTAAACTAGTATAGCAAAAGATTTAGCGCTTTCAGCCACCATAAACATGGACTTCATCAGAATGCAATACTTCTCCTTCATTTCATTAAAATACTCTTTACAAAAAAGGCACCTTTGGGTTTGAACCAATGGAAAATTACAATTGGTTCACAAAATTTAAAAGATTTAAAGGTACATGTAACATTTAATGCGATTCAGAACCCACGTCCATAAGGAAAATAGTCACAGTAACATTTCTGTATATTTATTGTGGGCTTATTTCATTTCTTACATTATGAAATTAGTGTTTACTTGTGAGATGTAACTATTCTATACAGATTTAAATATTCAGTTACATACTTTTCATTCACAACAAATTCATATTTTTGCTAATAATACAGGTCCTATAGGTATGTGATCACTGGAGCGGGGGGGGGGGGGGTAGTAGCATCAAGCAATAATTGCCACTTCACTTATTTTTCTGCAAGCAGAATTCTAATATCTCCCCCTCTTGGTTTTATGTTTTATGTTTTATGCTTAGTGTGTACAGCCACTCTTATTTGGTTGGTGCATATTAGTTAAGTCTTGTGTCTTTATTTGTCTATGTGACTGTGTGTGGCTTTTCATCCAGGCCACCAATGAAAATGGGTTAACAGAACTTCCAAGTTAACAAAGACTAATTAATAAACAACTTCTGCACTGTTGTGTACTTTTATTTACTGTTATCATTGCTACCGCACAGTATTTGGTCTTCCTGTTCTGTTTCTGCCTGGAGTTTCTTCTCTTCAGACTATGCATGCATTCCTTTTGTCCACGAGGGTTTTCAGTGTCTGGTCTGGTTTACTCCTACAAAAAAAAGACATGCTGATAGGTGAATCAGAGACATTATTTACAGATTTCCTGCTATATAAGGAATGGACAATAAAAAGTAAAATAGGCATAAGCTTTCTCTAACCTTTCCTAGTCTAGTCAAGGCTCCACTAGAGGTCTGTGTCAGCCTCTCCACTGCTTACATGATTTGCCAAAAATATCCCTGCATCCATTTCAAGCTGATACAGTGTGATAATAACAGTGCCTTCCTCTGCTTGGCATACTCCTACAGTATTTCAATGTTTTCAATGTGTATTAGGCAACAATAGAAGCTACAAGAGGTTCTGTATCCCAGGTCAACTGGGTTATATATTTCAGTCCCAAAAAAGTAATTTAAAGGACTGTAAGCTCTCAACAGGCCTTCTCACAGCTGGCAATTTATTCCATGCTATAGCATCTGTGGTTGCAAACTAAGATGTCTGTACATGCATGTTCTAATTCTCAGTTTATATAAATAAACTTTTGTTCCTAGTGATGTGTACATGAGACATAAACCTAATCATCAAGAAGGCAGACAACATGTCACCAGTTATACATTTGTAATCCAAAAATTTGATCACCTCTGTATAATTGGTAATTAATGAAATGAAAATTCCATTGACCCAATCTTTTATTGTAAAGAAATCTGTCGATCCCTACTGCCTTCTTTGTACAATGCTTTTATCAATGTATCTGACCTGTCGATATCTTTAACAGTATAACTACAAAGTCTGTACAATACTCTGCCTGGGGCATTATTATTGTTACATATAAAGGTTGTAGGAACTGAGGGTATCTATGTGATACAGCAGACACTACTTAAATGGCAAATTCTATTCCTAATAATCATACTGTTTAGAGGTAAAGTTTAATGTTCTATCAATTTTCACCCATAAGTCCCAAGTTTGTCATGTACTAAGCAGATTAGCATCATTCAATGCATATAGAAAAAGAAGGTTGTGTATATTAAAATGTGTTACCAGTATTTTTTTCTGTTAAACTGAATATGATTGTCACTGGCCCAGACATCCAATGTAGGCAACATGCTTAGTAAATCTTGGTGATCATTCATATTGGTAATTAAGGCTCCCATTTTTAAACTGTTAGCAAAATTAGCCATCCAAGTGTGGTTAGTACATTGTCATTGTTTGCATGCTGCTGTTAAATGAAAATACCTTGGTGTACTGGAGCGACTACTGCAGCCTTCTAAAAGTCAGGAACATATCTAATTTCCAGACTCTGCTGAAATATGCAAGTCGATAGTTTCAGATATCAACCTTAATTTTGCACATAAGATATTTAGGTCAGCTCAGCCAGCCAGGGAGCCTTCTTAATTTTACTGAATGCCCTTTGAACTCAAACAATAGACATTCTTGGACAGAATGAATCATTTTTATGACCAGTCCCTTAACATAACATTATTCTGTGGAATAGATTCTGGAGTACAAAATGCATGTAAACAATTTTTCTGTACTTTTATTCCATGTATCCTGTTGACTAGCTTCATTTAGAATAACTGTTAATGTTGATCTTTGAGAAATTGCTGATATATTCATAAAAATACTTTTATTGTCACATGTACAGCTGGCAAAGTTTCTCTCAAAGGAAGCTCTTACCTGATGTATTTTGTTCCTCAGAGCCTTAGCAGGTTATGTGTACTTGGATTTATTAAGGTGGGTAGGAAATTTGTGATGAATGTTCCAGTGATGTTTCTTTCTAAGACAGACCTTGTTAACTGACCTCATCCACTGGGGAACATTTGACACCTGACTGTTTTGTTATATAGTGACATGCACTGTATAACAAGGGCCACAGTTTTCGGAAAACAAAATTTCTAGCTTTGTTCAGGATGTGTTTGTAGTCCCCATTGCTATTTAGCAAGGCCCTTTACTTTAAATTCATAATTTTCCTCTTAAAACAGTCTCTTACAAGCCATAACGTTGGTATTCCCTGCGTTTGACACTAATGTTCTCTATACACATGTGGTCTGAACTGACTAGAGGCAGAGACAGAGACTTCAGAAACTGGTTTTGGTAGCACAAGATGAGACAATGTGCGTGTCTGTGTGTGTAAAACATTCTTTTCTTGTCAGAAATCTTACATTTTAAAATTAACTTTGCTTACTCAAACTCAAGTTTTCTAAAATAATTTGATTGTGTGCCCACTGGAATGAAAATGATCCCCATCTGATGTTTGGTATGTTTAACTCCCTTGTTAAGGCGAAATGTGAACTTTGGAATTAAAATCTTGAAATTTTACACAGTCCAATGATGGACTTCTGTAAAAAACACAGTACTACCCAGGGCATGGTTTCTTTGTTAGGTGTACATTTACCCCTATAATCTGTGCCATAGGATTGTTGAATCAAAGGAATTCCTTGTGTCGTTTTGGGAATAGATAGACATACCCCCACCAATTATCTGAATTCTAATATTGTAGAAACCCCAAACTGTGTTATTATATGTGAAAATTTAGCAAGACTTTACCATTTCAGTTAGTATTACAATATCCAGTTTTTAATGAATATAAACTACCACAAATCAACCACCATTTTGTTGTTTAAACGTTTAGCATTGGTCTGGAAAATCTGAGGCTCTTTAAGTTCTTAACTATGCAACAATTAGATTATCCATTCCACTTTAAAAAAAATCTGTTTACAGTATGCATTAAGTGGAAAGTGCCCCTTCCAAAGTAGTGGATTTAAGAAATCAACTGCTCCTTTAGGATTATGTGTAGCAAACTAAACTGCAGTGACAAATGCCAGACCTCACTATTCTGTGTACTGGTCTGCTTCTACTTATATTTAGATCATTTTGTAACATGAAATCTTTTTTTCTCACTTAAAGCAATTCTGTCTGAGTCCATGTGGATGACTTGTAGCCTGTATTGCTAGGATGCTTGTCCCACAAACCATAACTTCATTGCAGTACACACATGCAGAACTGACTAGGTAAAGAGCACTTCCTTCTGCTTTCATTTCATCTCCTCCTAAGGTCAGAATCAGGCTTGTGTTATTCCCTGGTGTAGTCACTTGGGAAATAGTGTTTCAAATAACTGATACAGATGAAACTGCTACAGAAAATGCAAATACAATCACATACTTAGGGTGTTCTTTATGATAACAATTGAAATTTTGAAGAATGTATCCTGACCTTTTTAGACCATTTTCAGAAAGATAAACATCTAGTATGGCTACAAAAACTCAAGTGCTGTATCACTGATGAATTTTGATTAAAGCTTTTAAATGCATTTATGATGTTTGCACCCCTTTTGCACACCCTGCATCTGACCAGCAGCTGCTCAGATCTGCCAGCATTGCTGCTTACCTATAGTGTGTCTGGTTCTATTACCCCTCTCCCCCACGTGCTTTAGGAAGGTGAAGTGGAAGCTGGAGTTAACCAGCAGACAGCATCACATACACTGCCATGCACACCACAGATTTTGTCTTATGCCCTAACTAGGTGGAGTTGCTGATATTACTCAAATCAACGTATATAACTAAATGAGTACAGTACTGGGGAAGTGCATGAATGCTGGTAGAAACCTTCCCTTCCCTCATGGAACAGGTGAGAAAGATCCAACAGTGCCTGAACCATTAATTGGACTAGCGGTCTTGACTCACCTGGGTAGCAATCAGTGGTCCTTCTGCCACAGAGTTAAGGTTTGTAAATGCCCTTAAATTGTCAATACTTCTAAATGGGGTCATATTACATAAAAGCCTTACATCACATAACAAAATCGAGACTGCCTATCACAGAGCTGAAAAACTATTATAAAACCACCATGGAGATGGCACCACTGCAGCTCTCTTAGGAAACTGAAAAGGCATGACCTTATTTCCGTTTTTAAGATTTCTCACTTGAATTTTGCCAAAAACTCTTCTGCACCTTTCAGACTCCCCATTCAGTTGAGATCCATTGATGTCAAACTTTTGGCAACTGAACTGATACTAGTAATAGTAGTAGGCTTAATTTATGAAGGCAGGAAACAATCTCTCATTATTCAAGTGAAAATGCAAACTGTAATTTGAAAGCCAGTTTATCACAATGTTGTAGCCCCCAGTATAACATATGATATCATATTGTATCATATATGATATGATAATTTGGAAATACTTACCTCACTTTAAGGATTTGTAGAGGAAGTGGGAGAAAGTAATACTTCTGACAGACACCTTGTGAATGTAGAGAGGAAAAACAGATAGTTATTAAGCCTATAGAAATACCTCAGCCTAAACTGGGAAAGGAGGGAGGAGTAACTACGAGATGCATTCAGAAGAGTGTATGAATCCAACAAAGATCAACGCATAGTGTTAGAAAGCCCCAAAGATGCAGAGATTTGACAAATAATACAGTGAGAGGGAAAATCTATGCCATCTGAAGAGATATGTTACCAGGGGTCTACCTGATAACACCGGCATGCCAGAACACCGACAATGAAATAACCGACACGACAAAACTGAAAGAAACCAAAAGTTCAAAAACATGAAACTTCACATGCCCGATAAACCACATTCCCGACAATCAACAAAACAAATACCTTTCCCGAAAAACACACACAACACAAGCACACCAAAAATCTTACAAACCTACACTAAACTTTACATACACAACTATCTATGCACTAACCTTAACCCAAACCCTAAGGTCCGTCACTATCTCACACTTACCTTACTCGCACCCTAACCCTAGCCCACTTAATCCGCCCCTAACCCTCAAGCTTGTGGGAAGCTTCAATTTTAATAAAGAGTGTATTTTTTAACTCAAGTGTTCCGGACATTATTTCAGATGTTCCTGAGGAGCGAAGGAGCATAGTGTATCCCATTTCTGGTACAGTGTTTGTGCATGTACTTGGTTTGTTGGACTATCAAACACTTATCTTACCCGCACCCTAACCCTAACTCACTTAACCCACCCCTAACCCTCAAGTCCATCACTATCACACACTTACCTTATCCGCACCCTAACCCTAACTCACTTAATCCGCCCCTAACCCTCAAGTCCATCACTATCGCACACTTACCTTACCCGCACCCTAACCCTAGCTCACTTAACCCGCCCCTAAACCTAAAGTCCGTCACTATCACACACTTACCTGACCCGCACCCTACCCTAACGTCCGTCACTATCACACACTTACCTTACCCACACCCTGACCCTAATGTCCATCCCTATTGCACCCTTACCTTAACATGTCGGTGTTCTCAGCATCGGGATTCTCAACTGTCAGTCGTTTAGGACTTCCGGCGTTTTCAGGTAGACCCATTCAGAGACAAGATAAACTTTAACATAGCACTACAGCTGTTCCTGTTCAGCAAAAACACAAGGATTTCAAGTAAAAATAAGAGGGTTGGAACGAGAAAAATATGTTTGGTAGAAATAGTAACAGACACTAGAAAGTATTGGTTGCTTTTCTTAGGAGATGATTTATACATTGAGACCCCGGTGCCCAATAGTAGGATATGAAGCAGTGCCTTCTGCATTATGATGGGCTGACTCTGAGAAAATTTGGCTGATATCTAGGTGAGCTGCACAGACTTAAAAAAAGGAGGGTAATACTCGGAACAAAGAAAAGAAAATTCTAGACAGGTATACAGTATAGAAGAAGCTGAACAAAATGTTACAAATTCTTGCCTATACTTTTTATTGTACAGAGCAGTTAAGACAGAGATGTAGTGTGCCAACTATTAATGTCAAAACCTTTCAAAAACCTAGTGATGAGTTTAGCATGTAGTCCTGTACAATGTGGACATCTAAGAATAGAAATGACCAAAGCACAAATCCTCCCAATGTGTATTTAACTAAGAATGGAAGAAGCCGAGAACTTTGGAACTGTATGCTCTGAATGCCAGAAGGTAGCCCATCACCCAGGTTTTAAACAATTCTTTGATTGCAATGGTTCTTATATTATATTATATTATATTATATTATATTATATTATATTATATTATATTATATTATATTACATTTGTTACTATGGACATTGTTGGGACATTGTTAAAATCCATCAATGAGTTTCAATATAGCGTTGTCGCCTCACAGTCAGACGCTTTCCGGTTCGATTCTCAGTTAGAGCATCTTCTGCTTGGAGACATGCGTGAATGGACGTACCTCCATTGAAGGTTGTGCATCAGGACTGGTAACTCGGCACGTAAAAATCAACTACCAATCATTAGCGGACTGTGGCGTTCTGCTGTGGCGACCCCTAACCGGGAAAAGCCGAAAGACACAACAACAAGTTGTTATCTTGGACTGTGTGGCTAAGTGCAGCTAAGTACAGTAAGGCTATCTCCCTATGTTAGGCTAATTCTAAATCTACAACTAGGGAATTTATATTATTATTTTCCAGATCAAGAGTATCTAAGACAATGCTCACAGATGAGGGGACTTAATTTATGTCCAGAATAATGCAACAGTTGTTCCAGTGCTTTAAGGTCAAGCAATTAAAAATGCTAGTGTACCATCCCCAGATGGATGGGTTAGTGGAGTATTTTAAAAGCATCATTCTGACCAGCCCGACTGACCAATTAAAAAAACTGCAATAAACCACACTTTAAAGTCCTTTGCTGAGAAAAATGTATTGAGGAAAATGGTAGAAATTAGGATAAGTTAGTAGTATAACTTCTATTTACAACTGAATAAGTACCACAGGCCTCAGCAGGGTTAATCTGTTGGAGTTATTATATGGCAAGCACATCTGTGGACTGCTTGGTTTTGTCAGAGGAGTTTGAAAAGAAGTGAAAATGCCATTTAGAAGTGTTGTATGGAAATGGTGATGCTCACTGTACAGGAACATGTGGAAAAAGCCCAGGCTACATATTAAGGTGTGTATAACAGAAATGCGTGGACTACGGTGTGTATAACAGAAATGCATGGACCGGAGAAGGTGTGAATAACAGAAATGTGTGGACCGGAGAATACAAACTGAAGATCAGGTGTTACTTTTGATCTCCGAAGCAGAAGCAAGAGTTTAGCTAAATGGCAAGGTCCATTTAGAATGGTGAAAAAATGAAATGATGCAAACTCCAGGGTTAGACAGTCTAGTAAGAGAAGGCCAGAAAAGATATGCCATATCAGCATTATGAAACATGGAGTCAGCTTAATGGCAGAAACTAATGAAACTTGTACAGAACGAAAACTGTTGTGTGTGTCTGAAATGCAGATAGATGAAATGCTATCAAAACCATACAAACAACAGATAAGGGAGTTTCTGTTAAGAAACAAGGAAATCTTTTCAGAACTACCTGGTGGAGCAAATCTGGTTTAACACCCTGTTAACATCATTCCAGAAGAAAATATTAGCTTAAAATCTTAGAAAACACCAGAGTCCCACAGAAAAGTTGTGCAAGAGAAAGAAAAAAAAACTTACAGAATGACAGAGTCCTACTGGAAATGTTGTGGAGTCAAAAATAAACTTCAAGTTGGAGCAGCTCCCTAATATTAGTCCCAAAGTCTGATGGAGCAGACTTGCTCTGAAGTGATTTTAGGAAGCTCGATAACATTTCAACATTTGACAGCTATCCATTTCCTAAGGCAGATAAAATCATAGAAAGCTTGGGAAAATCAAGATTCTTAACTATGTTAGAGCAGAAAACGGGTACTGGCAAATTCCTTTGACAGCTGAAGTCAAGAAAAAGACAGCATTTTTAACCCCAGAGTGCTTATTCCAGTATCCTGGCCTTCCTTTTGCACTACATTGTACTCTTGTGACCTTTCAAAGGTTCAAAGGTTAATGGACCATGCTCTAAAGCTTTTTTAATATACTGTCAGTGGCCCGGACAATGTCATAATACATTGTGGGGACTGGGACTCCTGTCTAGTTCTACAGGTTGTGTTAGACTCTCAGCAACATACCAGGCTGAAAATCACTGCCTCCAGTCCAGGAGTGAGTAAGGTACAGCAAAGGTGAAATATTTTGTATATGTAATGGGGAGAGTAATAGGCACCAAAAAGAAAAAGCTGAAAGTAATAATAAACTGGCTTATTCTGGTCACTAAGAAGCAAGTAAGGACATTCCTGAGATTAGCTTGCTACTATCAGAAATGTGTACCACATTTTGTACCACATTTTGTACCACATCTTGCACCTGTAGCATGTCCTTGTGCCAGTAATGTCCCTTAAAGAAAAGGGAAACAAGGCCTCAAAACCTGTTTTTGCATTTCCAGATTTCATTAAACCCTTCACAGTTTATTCTGATGTATCAGACATAGGCCTGGGACAGTGCTTTCACAAGATTTTGAAGGAGAAAATGCCCTATATGCTTTATAAGCCACAAGCTGAACAGAGTAGAGAGCAGCAGGATATCCTATTACTGAGGGGGACTGCCATATTATCTCCTGTGCACGGACTTTACATTGGTCAAAGACTGCCCCCCCCCCCCACATGTGGCTATGCAAGTGATAAAATGGATATACTAACCTCCGTCTTTTAGCACTTTCATTTCTGTGAAGTCCATGGTCAAACATCTGAGTGGCTTGGCCCACCACAATGTAGATAGCCTGCCCAGGCTCTGGGGGGGGGGGGTCTCACAATAGAATGTGTCAAAACTGATGTCATGGAAATAATATTGTAAATGGCATTGTGATATGATGTGTTTAAATTATGTTGTGCAAATAATGTTGCAATTATGAAAACTCAAATAATTAAAAACAAACCCAAAACAACAAAAAGTTCACCCGGCACCCGAAACAGAACTTCCGTAGCAACCAGTCAAAAATATAAAAAACAGTAATTTATTGATTTGTATAAGCACATAAGCACTTTCATTTTATTTATAATCAAACTTCATCAGATACATACCTGTTTGACCTGAGGGAGGGCGATTTGTCCGAAAGCACTTGTCCATTTGTTTAATAAACATTTTATGGTTTTAGCCATGGCAGCTGGTTCTACGTTTTTTGTTTGGTTCTTTAAAACCTCAAAAAAGTCTGAGTATGTAACTAAGCAAACAACAGAAATGGCTGTATTTCTAGAAATATTGTCAACACCTTCCAAGACACTCTTCAAACCATGTTTTGAAACCTGAGTCACATTAGGAACAATCTCATTCATATAACACTTCATTAGGCAAAGATACAGCAAAGCCATCTAAACTGTAAGCACAATAATGAAAAATACATTTTAGTATTTAGCAATAATAAGTTAAAATTCTAAAGAATAAATAACTAGACTGAACCAGCTTTTTTCTAATGACTAACCAATTTTATCCATCTCTGTAGAGTTAGAAGACAAGTCTGTCTTGTTAAGAGTTACCAGCTGGAGAAGCTGCAGTTAGGTCAGCTAGCAAAGGACAAAAGAAATATTTACCCTGCTTTTGTTTGTTTAATTTAATAATTTTTTACAGTTTTTTCAGAGTACTGGACTAGTTTTTTGTTTAAGACTGCCATCTCATTTTTTCCCTGATGAAAAGGTATCTTGACCTGATGTATGCAGTATCTGGGGTTAAATGTAATGTTGGTATGTGGTTACAAAAATCTAGCTATGCCCTTGATTAGAGGTATAGAAAAACAACCATGCATAAGCTACCAGTTTCTTACTTGACAGTAAGATTCCTTTACTACATATTGGGAACATTTTGAAAACAAATACTGAATGCTTACATTCATAAATTCCAGAGCCCACAAAGAAGCCTAATAGGATCTGCAAGTTTCTATTAGTCACACATGATTTATACACCTCACATAAGATAGATCCTGCGTCTTCTGCGTGGAGACATGCGTGAATGGGCGTACCTTCGTTGAAGGTTGTGCGTCAGGGCTGGCAATTCGGCACATAAAAATCAGTTGCCAATCATTAGCGGACCGGAGTTCCGCTGTGGTGACCCCTAACCAGGAAAAGCCGAAAGACACAACAACATAAGATAGATCCTGCTATCACTACTGTATCAGACTAGAGTGAGAAAGCTGTCCTTCTTACATCATTAATTTTTTTTAATTAGCATGCTAGCTTACAAAATAAATATGGGAAAAGTATACACATCTAGTTCCACAGCTGTTAAGGTGCTTAATTCTCTAGCTTAACAAGTCTCATATCAAAGGTCCACTGCAAATCAGATTGTAGCAAATACAAAATGTCTTCCTAACAATGATGTTACAACAACATTGTAAAAAAATACTTGCTACAGTAGACAAAGGTGAAATTCACACAGTAAAATGTGCATATATTGCTCCAGATTCTACATCCAGTACAGATTAGGTTCATAGGTTCATAGGTTCATACTAGGCTGTCTGCCCTAGGGCATTTATAAGCCTAGCCAGAATGTGTTTGGCTTTCGCCACCCATTTTAAATTAATTTTGCTATGCCCTTTTTCGAGGTTAGTATACTGTGCCTCTGTCTAACAGTGACACAGAAGTGATACCCGGGTTAAACCTACGATCTCCCATCCACTCATCAAGATTCCTCTTGAAGAGAGTCAATGAGGGACTCTGCCTAACCTGGACTGGGATTTTATTCCAGAATGAAGGGAGCCTCTGGGTTATGAATCTGTCCCTCCAGCATGTCCTATTTATTTCAGTGCTGAGGTTCAAGTCTCTCGTGCGCGTAGCTCGATGGGATTTGGATTTTCTGAGGTGCAGCATGTCCATTAATTCCGGGTTGGACATGGCTTTATGCGTCAGGCACAGATCGCCTCTGAACAGGCGGTATGCCACTGAGTAGAGCTGGAGTTTCTTTAACCGGGCAGCATATGGCATCTGTTTGAGCCCTTTGATCCTCTTGGTGAGGTACTTTTTGGGTCTTTCCAGTTGCTGCAGGTGTCTGGTAAGGTACATCTTAAAAGGGGCATTGTACTCAATTATGGGCCTGATGAGGGATGAGTAAAGAGGCACGATGACCTCCCCTGATCTAGATGTGAATCCCTTCATGATTAGGTGGGCTATATAAAATGTTTTTCTCACCACTTTGGCCACGTGGTTGTCAAACGAGAGACTGCTATCAACTTGGGTCCCCAGGTCCCTAATTACTTCTTCTGTACTTAATGGATTACCACCTATGTGGTAATTTGTGGGTACTTTGTTTTTGCCAAAGGGGATGACTATACACTTTTTGGCGTTTAGCTTGAGGCCATGGCTCTGGCACCAGTTGTCTGTTTCTATGAGGCCCTTTTGGAGGATGCTTGTATCAGCTGGAGAGTCTATTATGGCGCCCAGTTTGCAGTCATCTGCGAAATTGGTCAGCTACAGTCCTTCCATGTTGGCCTGTACCTCCGAGAAATATATACCGAACAAGAGAGGTCCCAGGACTGAGCCTTGTGGGACACCACTTGTAACTGGTTTGGAGTCTGACATGGCTCCAGCAATTCTAACCATGTGGGTTCTGTCCTTGAGCCAGTTTGCAACCCATCTAGTGACATAGGGGTTTATATTTAAGCTGGTGAGCTTATCTATAATGCCCAAGTGGGGTATTGTATCGAAGGCTTTTGCGAGGTCCAGGTAGGCTGTGTGGACCACCTTCCCCTCATCAATGGCCTTGGTGACTGTTTCAAAGAAATCAACCAGGTTTAACAAAGCTGAACTGGGTAGGATCCAGTGTCTGTAGGTCCCCAATATCTTCATTTATGAGGTCCATGATGATCTTTTCCATAGCTTTGCAGACCAAGTTAGTCAGGCTTATGGGGTGATAGTTTCCAGGATCCGTTGAGGCACCACCTTTGTGGAGAGGGACCACTGTTGCTGTACGTCATTCTTTGGGTACATATCCTGTAGTAAGGCTGAGATTGAACATTAGTTTTATGTTTGAGTTTAGCTCTTCTTGGAGTTCATGTAGGACACAGCCCGGGACACCGTCTGGTCCCATTGATGCTGTGTTTTTTGCTTTGGAGAGGGCGGCTCTTACCTGAGCATCTGAGATGTCAGGGGGACAGCACTCTGCTGGGATAGATATTTGCCCTTTTAGTGGGGAGGGGGGGGAGTTTGCGCTGATCCTGTCAGCTAGGATGTTGGCAATGTCTGTGGGTTCAGTGTATTTTTTGTCATTTTGGACTAATTCTGAGCATATCTGGGAATTCCCACCCAGGTTCCTAACATAACTAAAGAAAGCCTTGTGATTATCCTTAGTGTCCTGTGCAATTTTCCCTCGAAGCTGACCTTAGACAATTTTATGAGTGCCCGTAGTTTTTTGCTAATACTGATCAGAGATGCCTTCCCTTTTTGGGATTTTGCTCTATCATTTAGTAGCTTCCTCCTTCTATTGTATAGTTAGTTTATGGCTGGGGTCCACCAGACAGGACATCTGCCTTTGGAGGATTGGGTCTTGGTTTTATTTGGGATTGCATGATCCATGCATTCCTGAAGGTGTTCATAGAATGCATTTATAAAGGATTCTGCGGTCTGGGCCATATTTTCCACAGGCCTGGGGGCTTTGAAGGATTCCACCTCAGTTTTGAGGAGTGTGAAATTTTCTTTAGAGAAGTTTTTCACTGTGGTTTTCTGGGCAGGAGGTGGGGTCGGGATGTGAATATCCAGTGAGATTAGTTTATGGTCTGATCTTACCAGTGAGGGATACACTTCTGGTCTGGAGCATAGAGTCCCCATGTTGGTGATGATCAGGTCAAGTATGTTTTCCCCTCTTGTGGGAGTGGTAACAAGTTGTTCCATAGCATTTGAGTTTATAAATTCTAGGAACCTTTGGGCTAGGGTGTTGGAGCTAGAGTAATGCTCCCAGTCTATGTTTGGGTAGTTGAAGTCGCCCAATATAATGGTGTTTGGAGAGACCTTCATGTTTTCCAGTGTTCTCAGGAAGGCCAAGTGGGGTTCCTGGGTTTGGGAGGGTGGTCTGTAGCAGTCTATAAACTGGAAGGCAGTTTTACCCACTGTTAGTTGCACATGGATAGTCTCTGATGCTTCGTGCTGTGCCACCAACCTGGAGGTGTGCTTATCTTTGACGAATATTGATACTCCCCCTCCTTTTGTAGTTCGGTCCAAGTTTTGGGGCCAAAAAGCATGGTATGAGGTATAACCTGGTAGTGCTGGGGTGCTCTCGGGAGCCTTGAACCAGGTTTCTGTTACTGCACAGATATCGATGTTCTCCATGCTAAGGAGAGTTTCAAGTGCGTGCATCTTGAGGTTTAGACTTCTGGCGTTGAGTAGCATTACTCTTAGTTTCTTATCCCTTGTGATACCTATGGAGGTGGGTTTGTCTTTTGAGCCTTGCCTAAAAAAGGCACTATGGGGGTAGCAAGAGCCTTTGCCAATATCCGAAAGCCCAGGGGTGGCAGGTGCAAGCCGTCCCTAGCGAAGCATCATGGCTTGTTGAGCATGTCATCCCAGGCTGACAGGCATTGGATCCCCTTTGAATGACACCAATACTTAAGCCAATTGTTGAAATTGATCATCTTGTCTTCATATTGTGGCATCATTCTTGGTGAGGGTAAGATGCTACTCAAGGTCAGGGTCATACCGGCCTGGGCCACATGCTCAGAGAGCTCCTCTATGTCTCTTTTCATGTAGTCCAGGGAGGTACGTCTCAGGTCATTCACACCAGCATGGACAATGACTGAGTCATATTTGTACTTGCCTTGGAGTGACCTGAGTGCTTGTGTTATGTGGCAGATCCTAGCGCCTGACAGGCAGCTCACCATGACCTTCTCCTTGTTCAGCCTGGTGAGCGGGACATCAGTGTGCCTGACGATAGAGTCACCTATTACAAGTGTATCAGGTGTGTTGTTTAGCCTTAAGGGCTGTGACTGTTCGGCACACTGGTTTTGTGAGCTATGTGTTGCACGTGTTTTGTTTTGGGGTAGCGGTTGCTTGGGTGTCTGCTTTGGAGGTCTCTGCTGCTTAGGCAGATTTTTATTTAGAGCCTCCAAGTATGCTTTTGTGTGTTTGGTTTGCTGTCGTGGTAGGTCTATGTGAGACTGGAATTGTAGTGAGTGTGGTTTCCTTCTCCTCCTGACTGGTTACGCCAGTACTGAGTTGAGAGAGCTTAGCCTCCAGTTTGGCTATATGGATGCATCTCTCACATGTGCTGGAATTTGTTTGGAGATATGTCAGGAATAGTAGTGAGGAGTGGTATATGGCTTAAAACAGAGTCGTATACAGCTTAAAATTGAGTCATATGATGAGGAGTGTTATATGGCTTAAAACAGAGTCATTTAATGAGGAATGGTATACAGCTTAAAACAGAGTCATATAATGAGGAGTGGTATATGGCTTAAAACAGAGTCATATAATGAGGGGTGGTATATGGCTTGCAACAGAGTCATATAATGAGGAGTGGTACGTGGCTTACAACAAAGTCGTATAATGAGGAGTGGGTACACATCTTAAAACAGAGTCGTATAATGATGATGTCAAGGCTAGAATGTTGACTGCTCCAAAGAAAAGAAGATTTCTTTATATGATAATTCAGTGGATGATATACTGTTTACTTAGAGAAAGAAGGGGATAAATGACTTCTTTTAAAGAAAAGCATGTACCTCCTGTGACTCAGCATCAAAAGAGTTACACCAGCAATAAAAATAAAACATTTCATACTAAAGGAACTTATTCTCAACAGTTTCAGCAACAAACACATTTGCAATAGAACCACAATTCAATTTCAACAAGAAAAGACAGATACAACCAGAAACCTTCCAAATGACAGCAATCTCCCCTTTTCCCCTCCCCCTTCAGTACCCTTAAGAAGCAAAAAATAGTAGTCATGTTTTTCCATATGGCAGGAGATGGACATAGATAGATGAGCTTACAAACAACAGAACAGGGGTATTCAAACAATTCTCTTCAGAAACCTCAAATGCAGCTTGTTCCGTGTAAGCAAGCACCATCAAGGGCAACAAGGTATAACAAGAGAGAGATATCCTCTGAATTACTTTTTTATTAATAGTCTAACAGCCAAAGAAGGCATGATTTATTACTACAGACTGTTTCTAGTTACCAAATGTACAGATAGCCAGGGAATTGTTATGGCTAGGCTTGTATAGGCCCTAGGGCTGATAGCCTAGTACCAACCTATGAACCTATGAACCTATTTCTAGATTTACAAAATATGATTAATTTTATAAATAAAAAAAAAATCATTCAGGATGGTGACTCTGAAACCTTCTTTTCATAAAATAAAATTCATATTGTGCAATGAAGACTATGGAAGACTATATGGTGTCATCAGCAGTCTCCAGACTGGCATCATCCAACGTAAAACTGAGCACCAAAAAAGGACTAGCAACTGTAGCAAAGAATTTATGCAAGCTCCTTCTGCATCAGATAATGGCTTGAACAGATGTTAAGCCCTTCTGAAAAGGAATTATTTATTTAAGACTACCAATAAGACATATATTTTTACTTTGAGAGTTGAACTTTATGTTGCGAGGGTTTGCCTTTACCTGCCTTTGAAGTAATATATTTAGAAATACTTTTCATAAAATGGCAGTTTTCTAGTTGTTCTAGGCTCTAGTAAAATGATTTCAGGATTAAAAGTTTACAGTAAGTATAAGCCAAATTAAATCTGCCCCACTCACTACAGTCTACACCTTTTCATTACACTGCAACTTAGAAGCTCAGTTCATGGGGTAAGACAGGTTTTGGTATGGCAACAGTCCACTGAGTAAGAAAGGTTTTGGTATAGCCATGCTGCAGGGGATTCAGTAGCTATTTCTCTTCCACAGGTATAATAACATTGTTTGACAATTTACCCACATTTACAATTTATTGCTACAGTGACCCTCTTACATGCAGCAACTGAATAGTAGAGAACTAGAACACAAAACCAGCATCAACTGTTGAGATGTCCCTTCTCATGGAATACATTTTGTTAAACCAACAACACCCCTTTTATAACACATCTATGTCATTTGCATAAATAATTGATTCAACAAGGCTTATTAAACCATGCATCAAATTGCTTCAAACACAATTCACTACAAAACTTCCACTTTGAAATTTCTAACCACTTTTACAATCTCAAACTTCTTGTAATACGCAAGATGTAGTGCATCAACTGTATATGTGATACATATTTCAATTTTTCTTCCATGCAACATAAACATTTTTTTACATTAAATAACATTGAATAACACTATGCACCTTAAACACACCTTAACGCATATAATGAATGTTAAACTTAAGTGCAAAATTTAAGTATACTAATTGTTTTTTACATTTCAATGTTTTTTACATTTCAATATTCAAACCATTCGGAAAGAGAGTCTTATAATTTAAGATGAATCTAGACTCCATTTCCAATAATTTATTATGAAAGACTGCTTCATCACCAAAACTCTTAGGCTTCCCCAAAACAAAAAAATGAACCCTTCCGGAACTCCCTTGTGCTCTTCACAGAAGTGCTTGGCCACTGGACTATCTAATCTTTTGTGCCTAATGTCTCCCAAATGCTCCATAATTCTGAGCTTGACTTTTCTACTGGTTTGACCAATATACCATTTTGATTTATTACATCCACATCCAATGATGTAAACTACCCCTGTGGAATTGCAATCGAAAAATTCCAAAGCCCTATACAAAACATTGTTAATTTTTGTTCCATCTAAACTTCTGACTTTGGAACATACTTTGCAGTTCCCACATCTAAAGGTACCTTTCCTGATGTTGTCTTTACGTATTTTTCTATTATTTAATATTTCTTTTAAATTGGGATATCTACCATATGAGAAAGTCACTTTGGTTGGAAATAATTTCCCCACCTTATCATCCCCGGTGACAATAGGCCATAATTTTGAAACTGTTTCTTTCACCATGCTAGAAAATTGCGAATATTTAGTAACAAAAATTTTTTTCTTTTGAACCTTCCTCTTCAATATTCTCCATCTGTACATGTGGACGTACCCCCATGTCCATTCGACCCCTCCTATCAGAATTCCTTAAACCCATTTCCTGTTCTACCTTGGATCTAGCTGACTTGATATTAGACTTGGAATAACTTCTCTCAATGAGTTTTCTCTCAATTTTATCAAACTCCATGCTGATCCTTCCACGTTCAGATGTATTACACCCTATGCGTTTGAATTCACCTACTGGTAAAGAATCTATGAGATGCTCACTGTGCATGCTGGACGCATGCAAAAAATTGTCAGCTGCTGTGAC